>NC_142540.1:7518125-7671250 GCF_056151865.1 Erythranthe guttata
AAGAAAGAATCTCAAAATTATTTGTGAAGTCCTGCGAACCAGATACGAGATCATGTTAAGAAACAGAAATTCAATTTCTCGAAAAGTAAGTGCGGATTTTTGTATGAAAATAATACCACTATCAAAGTAAAGTTAGTTGTGTAATGGAAACAGGATGGAGAAATTGTTATTGAAAGATATAAAAAGAAAGGAAAGCATACCCGAAGGAGAAAAACGAAGTGTATTTACAGCAGAACTATGGTAAGAAAGATTGCTATGATAAGTAACTCCAGGTGCCTTCTTTTGATCGATACCGGAAACTGTTGCCCACAGCTGCACATACATTTTTATTCAGAGATCAAATCGACCCACCCGTAAAATGTGGACTACCTTCAAATATTACTCAATTTCGCAATCAATAGAAAACATAATGAATTAGCTCAAACAGGCAAACGAACAATTTGGGAAAATTAAAACCAAAAAAAGAAAAAAAAACCCTACGAATACACATAAAAGCAGAATCAAAATCTAGCACTAAAATGTAAGGGGAATAATTAAATCTGTAAAATTGCAAGTTCGCAGTACAGTTACTAAATTTCGCGTCGAACAACTTCGGCAATTAAGGACACAATTGCAAAAAAAGAAAAAAAAAAAAAAAAAGGAAAAAAAACCTTAATATCGAAGTCGGCGCCGGCAGTAGCGAGGAGAGCGGAGATCGGATGGAAATCACAGGCGAGTACGGGCTTGGTGTCGTGCCAATTTATCTGAATCGTTCCGCCCTTCATTTCTATTAATTTCACGGTGACGGTGACGGTGATTCAATACCCTCAAAAAACAAAACGGAACAAGGGTTTGAGCGGTGAAGTGAGTGGGGAGCAGCGGAGGGTGGACGGGTTTTTGGCGGGAAAATGGAGCCAGCGAGAGAGTGAGTTGTCTTAATAAATGTACTATTTTTGGCGCTTTGTATCCCTAGGAAAAGTTTAATAACATTTTGGACCTTCAAAATAGAATGTACATTCATAATGCACCATGAATTTATTTTTTAAAGCTAACACATGACAATTTTTATTCTCCTCAACACTTCCACACAATTCATTGGAATAGTCCTCCAATAAATCCATATTTACTCTACTGCCTATGCTTGGTACTTCAATATGTTTAAAAAAAATAAAAAAAATTATACTAATTATAATAATAATAATTATTATTATTATAATAATAAAAAAAGGTGAAACCATTATTTCAATAACAATTTCGGAAGTTATATGTCGAAAAACAAGCAATTTGTTGAGGTGGCTTTAGTTGCAATTTCAAAATCTGAAGAAATTTTCGGAAAGTTATATGTCGGAAAACACTTAGAGCTACTCCGACGGGAACTGCTAAAAATTGATTGTAGCTAGTATCGAATCGCATCTTTAGTATGTTTCCTGCTATAGACAGAAATTACAACAGTATAGATTGAAGTTTCCTCAAGGTACAACAAAAGAAACACTACATTATTCTCCCTTTCTTTCGATTCGATTTTCTCCAACAAGACCTTTGTCTTGTCAGTAGTATACACACACCTCTCTTCAAAACTTCTCTTTCCGACTCCAAAAATGATTGAACAGTGATTAAACCGACAAACGACGCAATATAAAATCTCTACATCTGCTTTCACTGCTAATCAGGTTCATTAAAGTCGAGCAAATACGAAAGGAGTACTTCGTTCCAGATATCAGGTAGTCCAGGTAAACACCAATGGCTACAATCAGATAGAGACGGGCGGTCGCTCCATGTGCCGACATGTGCGTCGCTTCGAGATGCTGACATCGGAGTTATATGAACAACTGTAACTGGAACCATCATATTTTTTACCACATCCAATACAATATCCGAATAAGGGCTGATGATATCCTTTCCTTTGATTTCCAAAAGTGGTAATTTAGTCACGTTGCATTGCCTTAGCGTTAGGTTCCTGATACAAAAAAAAAAACATTATTAAATGGTATACAAAGAAAAAAGTCAAATTTAATATCCCTTGAAAAGAAGAATTATTTTCTTGAATTTTCGGACAGATATATATGTATACCTCCAGTGAGATGGTTCGAATGTTCGGAAAAAGACGCGGGTTTTTTCTGGATTAATGGTACTGTCGACCCAAGATGCCCATGTTTGTAATGCAGTTCTAAAGGCTGTTGTAATCGACATTCCAAGTTGAAGTGATCTGCCGACCTGGAAATAGCATCCCCTGTCGAGACATTTGGAATTCAATTTTACGTGCATTTCAATTCCAAGAGCAAAGTAAAAAATTAACCACTATTTACTTGCATAGCATCTAGTCGAAAAAATAACCACTGTTTATGAATATTCTACTACTGTTCTTATACACAAGTTACGTTTTTCGTTGACGACACAAGTAAGCATTCCAATAGAGTAAAAATCACCTGCAACAGTTTCCCCCAATACGAAAAATAAGAACCAAGAAGAAACTTCATGAGATAGATCTTTCATCACATACTCATTGATAAACAAAAATTATTAGCTCGTATATGAATAAATTATTTGAGAGAAGCCGGTTCAGGATGCAGAGTGTCAATGGATGAATTTCAACTTATTTTTCTGAATTTCGAGAATAACGAGAATTAAGACTAAGACGAACTTCGTAAACAAGAAACTGATCAACGTTTCTTAGTTTTGTTAATACAAGTCCTTCACTATCAAGAAGATGGGAAATTCACAGTTTCGGAGTACTATGTTTCCATCCAATACAAACCCTAAAAAATTGACACGGTAATGATATACTCGATGGACACATTTAATTAAAATGCAGAGCAAATGAATGTTGGTAAAACGCAAGTTTCAGAGGAGCACATTTCATACACTACTTCACTCACTCAATCATATACAAAAAAAGTAGATTAACTTGCAATGAAATATTTGAAATTGAAGAGAGATAACCGAACTTACGTCCCAAAAATCTTCCCCGGGACCCACCATTGACCAGAATTAAAAATCAGAACATCCGAGTTGATCCACTCTTCGCTGATATCATCCAATTTATCCAATCTCAGCGTCGATCTAACTATCCTTGGTACATTTTCCGGTGCCCAATTGTGCTGCACAAGGTAAACCGACCGATAAAATTCGATAGTGAAATTAAACTCACCGAACCTCACTCCCAAGAACCTTATCTGCTTAGTTATCACATTCCCATTCACTTCATAAACACTCGTCTTATCTTCAACACCTGTCATCAGCAAACATATCAAAGATTCCCACTGAGTTCTACTCATCGAGTCGCCGACAAAAACAACCCTTTTATCCCGAAGCGTTTCCAGAACAAGCCCAGCATTGAATCTTGGAACATTGCAATCTTTCGGCTTCCACCTCCACTTTAGATAATCCTGGTCAACACGCCCATTGACCAAGCAATTGAATCCTTGCTCTACGAAAGGACAATCCGAGGCATTGTACAAGGGGTAGTAACTACTATTCTCCTCCACAACCCAATTCCCGTCGTACATATCACACTTTTTCGAGGTGGGGAATTGGTAATCGTGGTCTTGGAACGCGTGTGTGAGATTGGGCAGAACGTACAAGTACCCACAACCCGTGGCGAGCAAGAACGAAACAGAGGATCCGATTACGATTAGGGCACGAAATAACCACGAAATGCAATTCTTACGACTCAATCTTGGGCTGCTGATTTGTGCAGCCCTGTGTTTGAAGGAGATACTTCTATTGAGACTAGTCATCCAGCAATGAAGTTGGCAAAAGTAACTGCCACAATAGGAATCAAGATTATCACCATTAAAACGGTTATTACGAGAAACCCAATCGGAAATCTTGTAGCCATTAAGATAAAAATCAATCAATTAACTAACCAGCCAACCAACCGAAAAAGGGATTAAAATCATACCCAAATCACAATATCACTGCGGACATTTATCAAACACCTTCAGTTCATGCGATTGTAAATGATTTCGTCGAGTCCTTTTAACACTTGTACCATTACCCAATCGGAAAACACTACATTTCAAACACCGAATCTCATCGTCGTCGGCGCGTTTCAACAAGAACAAAAAAAAAAAAAACAGTTCAGAAAAAACAAATGGAAATCCCGTAAAATCGAGCCCGCATGCAGAGAAGAAACTATTTTTTTCTTGAATCTATCTCTAATCAAATATGAGGAATAACAAGATCAGAGATTATGCATGGATGAATGCAATTATGCGGAAAAAAGTAGAAATCGAGATTAATTGAGGAATGGGAGCTGAGATTTGAGAATTCCTGCAGAAGGTGGAAATCGAGAGAGTGGGTGGGAAAGCAACAAAAAAGAAAGATAAAAAAATATTCAGCTTGCAGAGCGCAGAGCACTACGTGGTGGATTGCTAATTGGCAGAGCGGTTTGCTGTGTAAATTGTAGTGATTGTGGAGGGTAATTTGGTCAATTTTCCTCATTTAGTTTTGAATTACGCCTTGTAGCGGTTGAGAGTTTTGATGTGATAACAAACGATTCGATTTTACCTAACTAGTTAACTACTAACGAGTATGTGTGAGCAAAAAAACCGAAAAATCGAAAACTCGAACCAAAAATTGAGCCGTTTCAAATTGTACTGAATAGCAAATCGTATGTACGGTTTTTTATTTTTGAAATACTGAATTATTCGGTTCGGTGTGGTGGAAAGAGTAAATTCCCGAACTGAATCGAATATATTAAATGACTTTTATGTAATATATGTATTATTTCATCCTAATTTTTAGTTTATGTCTTTCAATTACTTGTCTCATTCTAAGCATTGTTCATAGATTGCGATATCGTAATTTATTTATTTAGTAACTAAAATTTTACTTGAGTTCATAGTTTTAATAATGTGGTTGATGAAAATAGGAAAAAAAAAATGAAGCATAATACATAATATAAATTACGTTAAGTTCTATGGGATTAAAGGTTTCATTTATTCATTACATTAGTTAGTTGTGAAAGCAATTGTAATTGGATTCTTTTGTTTATATAATTTGAATATATAGTTACTCTTGAACCGAAAAATTGCCGAAACCGAACCGGAATAAAAGGAAACCGAACCGAACCGAAAGAAACCAAACCGATGAAAAACCGACATATATGATTTTAAATTTTACAAAAACTGATTATGTTCATGTTCGGTTTTAGCCAGAAACCCAACCGACCCGACCCGTACACACCCCTACTAACTAGTATTTCAATGGTATGTGGTAACATTTGAAAAGTGGAAATAATAATTATAATAAGAACAAATATATTATACTATTATAATTAAATTTAGGGGTCTTAGGATATAGGTCCCTGGTGACAAAACTTATTTGAACTAAATGACAAGTCTAACTAAACATTTGCTTCACATCCTTTATAAAATTCATTCCAAAAATGCCCCTCCACTCATAAATTCGAAATATTCATTGAGTAAATTCCACACTGCATTTATCATTTTATTTATTATGCATTTAATATTTTCATATTTCAATCTAATATTTTTTTTCTTCAAAATATCCGTTTGTCTTCGTTTTTTTTCTTTATTCGTTTTAGCATTTTATACACTATTATAAAAATTTCTTTATTTTTTCTTTTTTTTTCTACATAATATAGTAATGAGAATTAAAAAAAAAAAAAAAGACATGCTATTTTTATTTTTAATTTCAATTTACATATTTTCAATTTTTCTGTAGTATACTATGGTATATTACGATGTACTGTGGTATACTACAGTGTAGTGGTGTACTATGGTATACTACGGTGTAGTATATAGTATACTACGGTGTACTATGCTTTACTACCAAACCATAGCCACCAAAAACTTCTAGCCGTCCCAAACCCTAGCAGCCAACGCAGCCGCCGCCAACCCTAGCAACCCACGCTTGCAGTCGCCGCGATTGTAGTCACCTACCAACTTTGGGAAAACTTAGATCAGACATTTGAACCCAAATCAAGCATAAATCTTTCAAAACACAAGGAAATCAGATCCAATTGATTAGTCAAAAATATACTTCCATAACACCTCAACCATATTCACAGTCCTC
The DNA here is from genome assembly GCF_056151865.1 of Erythranthe guttata. Taxonomy (NCBI): domain Eukaryota; kingdom Viridiplantae; phylum Streptophyta; class Magnoliopsida; order Lamiales; family Phrymaceae; genus Erythranthe; species Erythranthe guttata. The sequence goes on from NC_142540.1 coordinate 7,524,144, forward strand.
GCCCGCACATCCCCCACCCGCCGTCGCCGCCTCGGCCGGCCACCGCCTCCATCGGCTGCCGCCTCCATCGGCCGCTCCCCGCGGTGCCGCCTTCACCGGCCGTCGTCGTCGCATCCACCCGCCGCCACCTCCACCACAGAGATCCATCACCCATGTTCCTGCCTTCGTGCAACTACTGGGAATAGGAGAAAGATAGAGACGAGAGAAAAAAATGAGAGGAGAGATGGAGAACGTGTGAGAGAGAACGTCTGAGAGAGAAAAAATAAAAAAGAAGATAAATAAATTTTAATTGAACGTGAATGTCTAGGTTTATAAGATTTAGGGTATAAGGGCAAGATAGGGATTAAAAAAAATTAGGGATGTGGCTCATATATTATTTCAAACTAAGGATTTAATTAAAAGATTGAATTTGAGTTTGTCATTTAGTTGAAAATAGGTTTCCTTTGAGGGGCTGATGGCATATTAACCCTAAAATTTATTAGTGTCTAGCCTTACCAATAGGGTAAAAGGTGGTTCGAGTCCCCCCTCCCCTACTTCCCCTTATAATGACTTGAATTACTCAAAAAAAAGAATATGTAAATATAATTAAACATGTATGGCTGAAAAATAAATGATTGAGTTGAAAGGCTTCTATATGGTTTAATTTGAAAATTTTCAACTTTTTGTAATCAAAAAATTAGTAAAAGAAAAGTAATTATAAAATTTTAGAGTAGGTGATCGAAGAGCCAACTAATTGTTGTGTTTTCTCATGTTACTCGTAAATAATCTATTTCGTATTAATGATAAAAAAACCCCTTTGGCATTCTATATCATTGTCCCTTGCATAAGCATAGATATAGTCCTTACAGTTACTTAATTACTATAAATAGATCTAGTAGAATCGTGAGATTATTTGGTTAAGTATAGTAACTGTTAAACAGAGTTCCTAGTCAACGAGTTACGCCACTAATGAGGATATCAATATTTCCCATTCGAGACTAGCACTTAGTGTATGTGTACTGCATCTCATCAGTCAACGGTGTTGAGACATCGGCATACATAAGTGGGTGCTCATAAGTTGATGAGTTCACTGAACTCCCTCAATCTAGAGATCTCTAAGTGGTTCCTTATAATCGAGTAGAAGTTTCTATAATATAGTTGTACACCATTAATCCTTAAGATCCAGACATCACCGTGACTTCACTAGAGGACCAGCTGTATCGTGACCTGTCCCTGAGTTCCACCGAGGACCGCCCCAAGGGACAGTGTTCGTGCAGTCCGAAATCTAGTAGGAGGTATATGCATTGTAGTAGGGGATCCGATCGCTTGATCAGTCATGGATATCCTCTGTGTTCTTGCGATTTATAATCCATGAAGTCTGTGGCCACAGCTGAAAGTGTCGTGATTAGAGAAATGTGTTTCTCTAAGTCAAACACGAACGAATTATATAATCAAGAACGTCCACACAGTTATTGAACTCATAAAGAGGTCTCGATGAGTCAATGCCTCTAGTTCAATGGGGATATATGTATCGAAGGGATCGTACTGTATGTTAACTATATCACACGGTTCTTGCAGGCACTTCATTTGTATCTAGGGAATCAACACACGTAGTTGCTAGACGCCAATCTTGACACGTTGAGTAGTTAAGTTTAAACTAGATTCAACTTAATTATAACTCTAGGGACGAGTTTAAACCACAATGGGTTGTGGCCCCCCCGCTAGCTTACACCTGAACCATCGAGGGTCACATTGCTCGTGTAATTTGAGATCCTTAATGCAATGAGCTAAGATTAATTAGTTAATCTTAGTGTAATTTGAAGTCAATGTGATTGAGTCCAACATTCGTAATTGTTAATTACGGATGAGAATAATTAGAGGAAAAGAATCCAACGGAAATTTAATGAACTTTCTATTTTGGGATGTTTCCCAATTTGACAAGTCCTAAATTAGGGTTTCCAATTTCAGAAATTGGTAAATTGCAAAGTGGTACTCGTATCGACGAGAATTTGTGCTCGTTGTCAAAATATAATTGTTATATTTTTCCGGGCATTCGTTTGTTAGAAATGACCCGAGAAAGAGATTGGACTTAAGCTGTTGGGCTTAGCCCAACTTAAGGCCTGTTAGGGTTTTCACAAGGAGTATATAAATAGGATTTATATGTCTTGTGAAAGACAAAAAAAAAAAAAAAAAAAAAAAAAAAAAAAACGACACATCACAAGCTTGAAACCCTAGCCTCTCTCCCTCCATCAGCCGTCCACCTTGCAGCCGGAACCCTACCTCCGCCACCAGCTGATAAGTGTTCGTTTTGCACAACTTTTACTTATCTAATCTTCGTGTTTTGGTCTTCATTCGTCCGAGTTTTCGGCTTTATTTGTATATATTATGTTGTTTTTGTTTTATTTATATTTTAGGTAAAGATAAGCTATTTTTGCCGATTCGAGACGATTTTGGAAGCGAATCCGAGAATCAAACCAAACACGTGCAAAAGTGCATTCTCGCGGATTGTGGCAGTGTTTGGTATTTCAAGCATAACTTTTGCATACAACCTCCGATTTGGCTGATTAAAGTGGATTTAGAAAACTAACTTCAAGGGCTACAACTTTTGTGAAAATGCACAATTGTCGAATTCGGGCTGAAAAAGGGTGAAAAAAGTGTTTGAAGTTGATGTAGAGGCCAGATCGCGATCCAGAATCACCGGATCGCGATCTGGTGGCAAATTCCAGTAGCAGCGAAAAGTTGGGGCAGATCGCGATCCGCACTTCCTGGATCGCGATCTGGGAAGGCGGTGGGCAGTTTTCGAGGTTGCCAGATCGCGATCCAAGAAGCCCAGATCGCGATCTGGGCACAGAAATCGAGACTAGATATTTTTCTTTGATTTTTCACTATAAATAGAAGGTCTCTCTTTTTCATTTTTCAATATCAAGACCTATCTCTCGACCTTTCCTTCGGTTTTCTCTTCGGTTCTCACCAGTTCTTCGCGGGAAGCTTCGACGAGGGTTTCGACTCGGGTTTTTCATAAGCTTTTCTTTACGTTTAGTTTATAATTTCTCGTGTTCTTCATTTTGATGCTATGTTTGTAATGAACTGAGCATTTTCTTTTAGGGAAATGAAACCTTGTATATATTGATTTTGATTTCCAGATCTGTGATCTATTTGTCGTTCTTTGATTCTGTTTATGTTTTCATGTATTAAATGCTTTCGATTGTTTGGCCAACAATTGAATTGATTCTAAATGCGAATGAACTCGAGAGAGGATTTCTCGTTTGATTTTAGGAAAGCATAGCTCGGGTTGTGGAAACGGAGACGTGATGCACCTCGGGTAGCCCTTAAGGACTTGACCTAAATGCTCTCTTAATATCAGGTTCTGAACGGAGACGTCGGTCCTGTGGGTAGACTCTAACTACACTGGAGACGGGGGTTCGGGTACTTTAGTGTCTGGGTTAGCGAACGTAGAATTGACATTAGATTCGGATTTGTAGATCTTTATCGATAGTACAGTGGTGGATTTTACCTTAGAAGCCATCACACGTCGGAATTTCTCGCGTATACTGGCGGACCGTTGTTTTTATTACTTATTGTTTCTTTTTAGTTTTATTTCTCCATCCATTCTCGTTCGTCTAGATAAAGTTTAGGATAGTATAATTACGGTACTTGGTAGATTTAGGAACTTAATTCCCTGTGGATCGATATCTGGAATTCACTATTCTACAAAACGCGATACTGTACACTTGCGGTTTTTCATACGTAGGTTTTACGCGTATCAAGTTTTTGGCGCCGTTGCCGGGGAATTAGTTAATCTTGAATTTACTAATATCGTTACCAACTATCTTACTTTACTTTAGACTTTTTTTTTCTTTTTTTCTTTTGATTTTTTTATTTTTTTTCACAGATTTGTATACATTGATGGCCTCGATTTTCGATCTCTCTCTTGGCGAGATTCAATCCATAGCTGATTACATTCAACAAGAGTTGGAGGATATTGAAAGACATCGAAGGTTGAACCCAGAAAATGGAATTGCACAGACCAATGAGCACTTGTGCTATTTACAAGACGAACTCCACTTTCAGGCAAATATTTTCAAAAATTTTCAAAGATGTCACATTCAAAAACCACATCCGACCATCCTTTATGAAGACAACGAGGTATTTACAGATTTTCGTATAAACGATGAGGTTGAACACCTTGAGGGAATTATTCACCCCAGTTCTGTAGATACTTTTGCGTGTGATGAGAGTGGGATGAACATGATGGTAGAGGATCCTGAAAAACAAAATCCTATCCACATTGCTACTCCGGATTTGAGTGTGAGCGAGGAGACGAGTTTCAAATTTGAGGTAGAGTTTACTCCAAAGCTCGAATATCTTGTGAGTTTGAGAGATCGGTAGGCAAGCAACCCATTCTAGTCTCCTACCGACTGATTTCCAAAGCAAACGAGAAGTTCCATGGGATGGGATGGGCACTACGTGATTGCAATCTAGTCCATGATATGATTGCAAAGTATGTATCAAGACTGATGGATGGATGCGCAATCTACAAGGCTTTGGATTGGACATAATCCGTCCAAATTGTGTCGAGCCGTCGACTGTAAAACAGGCGCTGAATGTGAGGCAACCCATTATCTATTTTTCGTCATTTATTTTCTTTGTTTTTGTCTTTTTTGCATTTTTTTGGTATAAAGGTTAATTTCACCCTTTTTTCTTGATTTTTGCCGGTATCTCGTCCCCAAGGAAAGAAGAGTAAGAAGTCGGGAAGTCTAGACAATTCCGGCAATTCGCCCTCGGTGCCAAAATTCATGGCACCCCGTGCAACCAAAGAACACTTTCGCAACCGTAGAACACTGATCAATTTGCGGCACGACTGTTCAGGGCGTATTTCTTTCTCCTTTCTTTTATTTTTCGCATTGAGGGCAATGCATAATTTAAGTTTGGAGGTGAGTTTAGCTTATTTTGATTTGGTCTTTTGCATTTATATCATATAATTTAGTTTCATTTATGTATTTCAATTTCCGTAATTGTGTTATGTTTGTCACATGCATCTCATTTAGGATCGAGTGTAAGTTGCATTTCCGGATTCTATGGAAGCAAAGCAATTAATGAATTAGTAGATGGGCTAGTTGATTTTAAAATTGAAATTATGGATAACCGGCTAATTATAGATGAACCTTCCGACTGCGTTTTTGAAACTTGTGTGGATAGCCTTTCGAATCCTTTGCGATTAAGCTTGAGCGCACTTTTCTGAGGGGTATAATAGTCTGAGGTTTGGGGGGCGAGTTAGAATTGAATTATGTGTTCACGACTTGATTTGTTGGCTAAAAGTTCGATTAATGGTCTTTACGTTTTTATTTTATGTTATTGATGATTAAAAAAAAAGTAAGAAAAAAATAATAATTTGTGGTATTGTTGTGATTCACGCTATGATTTCCCCGCCTTTCTGACTCGAGCTTAACCCGTTGGGTGCACCTCGTCGCCTAAGTCTCTCGAGTTGTCAAGCTTGGGGGTTTCTTGGACTAAAGTTCGATACATGGGTCAGAGAGATAACACAGTGGTATCAAGCCTTGCACGAGTCACGGTTATTCCCGTTTCAAAGAAATGGAAAAAACAAAAAGTTGTGATGAAAATCACCAAAAATATTGTTGTTGTCATTTCTTATTGAATAAATAGACATACTTATGCCCAACTCGAGTTTTTGAATTTCAGAATCAAAACTTACTTTTCGTCCACATTTCTACTCAAAACCCTCGATGATTGTGTTTATTGTTTAATTACGGATTCTTGAGTCTATCTTTCATTTTGGTGTAGAAACAACTAATTGCGTCGTTAGGAAAGTCGAATACCTTAAGCCGTATGCCATTCTAAGATTTTAGGTTATCTAGCTCGTTTCATCTTTGGAATTAATTGCAATGCTTTGACCAATCCGGCAACTTTGTGGGTGTGTTGTCTGAAAACCCTCACGAGACACAACTCGTCCTTTGGGGGTACCCAGGGGTTCAAAGGCTTGTTGCATACGCTAAATGCAATCGTGATTCCCTACGTTAGTGGCCTAAGTTTAGTTTTTCTTTTGATTGTCGTTTTTGTTTTTGTGTCGTAGTTTTGTTTTGATTTACTCAGGACGAGTAAAGATCTAAGTTTGAGGGTGTGATAACTGTTCGTTTTGCACAACTTTTACTTATCTAATCTTCGTGTTTTGGTCTTCATTCGTCCGAGTTTTCGGCTTATTTGTATATATTATGTTGTTTTTGTTTTATTTATATTTTAGGTAAAGATAAGCTATTTTTGCCGATTCGAGACGATTTTTGGAAGCGAAGCCGAGAATCAAACCAAACACGTGCAAAAGTGCATTCTCGCGGATTGTGGCAGTGTTTGATATTTCAAGCATAAATTTTGCATACAACCTCCGATTGGGCTGATTAAACTGGATTTAGAAAACTAACTTCAAGGGCTACAACTTTTGTGAAATGCACAATTGTCGAATTCAGGCTGAAAAAGGGTGAAAAAAGTGTTTGAAGTTGATGTAGAGGCCAGATCGCGATCCAGAATCACCGGATCGCGATCTTGTGGCAAATTCCAGTAACAGCGAAAAGTTGGGGCAGATCGCGATCCGCACTTCCTGGATCGCGATCTGGGAAGGCGGTGGGATGTTTTCGAGGTTGCCAGATCGCGATCCAAGAAGCCCAGATCGCGATCTGGGCACATAAATCGAGACTAGATATTTTTCTTTGATTTTTCACTATAAATAGAAGGTCTTTTTTTCTTTTTTCAATATTAAGACCTATCTCTCGACCTTTCCTTCGGTTTTCTCTTCGGTTCTTGCCAGTTCTTCGCGGGAAGTTTCGACGAGGGTTTCGACTCGGGTTTTTCATAAGCTTTTCTTTACGTTTAGTTTATAATTTCTCGTGTTCTTCATTTTGATGCTATGTTTGTAATGAACTGAGCATTTTCTTTTAGGGAAATGAAACCTTGTATATATTGATTTTGATTTCCAGATCTGTGATCTATTTGTCGTTCTTTGATTCTGTTTATGTTTTCATGTATTAAATGCTTTCGATTGTTTGGCCAACAATTGAATTGATTCTAAATGCGAATGAACTCGAGAGAGGATTTCTCGTTTGATTTTAGGAAAGCATAGCTCGGGTTGTGGAAACGGAGAAGTGATGCACCTCGGGTAGCCCTTAAGGACTTGACCTAAATGCTCTCTTAATATCAGGTTCTGAACGGAGACGTCGGACCTGTGGGTAGACTCTAACTACACTGGAGACGGGGGTTAGGGTACTTTAGTGTCTGGGTTAGCGAACGTAGAATTGACATTAGATTCGGATTTGTAGATCTTTATCGATAGTACACTGGTGGATTTTACCTTAGAAGCCATCACACGTCGGAATTCCTCGCGTATACTGGCGGACCGTTGTTTTTATTATTTTTGTTTCCTTTTGGCTTCATGTTACTCCCATCTTTTTTTCCCGTCTAGATAAAGTTTAGGATAGTATAATTACGATACTTGGTAGATTTAGGAATTTAATTCCCTGTGGATCGATATCTGGAATTCACTATTCTTCAAAACCCGATACTGTACACTTGCGGTAATATATACGTAGGTTTTACGCGTATCACCAGCCACCGCGCCGCCGCATCGGCATCTTTCTTTTCTTCTCGTTCTTCTTCGTTGTATTTAGCTTATCACGTATCTAGTGCTGCGTAGATAGTGGGTTGAATATACAAGGTGAAACCTAAGAGCAGGAAGATTATTCTGCTGCCAACGCCGCCACCAGGGTAGCCTTCACGCGCCGCCACAAGCCGATGATGCGAGAAGGCAATTCTGAAAAACTGCTCTCGGATTTTCTGCACAGTCCAGCGAGAAAATTCACCATAAATCAACCAATGATCATATGGACGAGAAATATTGACAAAAGCTTCAAGTCTCATAGATCTACAATACTTCAGAAGGAATTGTACATACAGTAAATAACCATGGAGATATTGAAGTCGGGGTAGGGCTGTAATTTCAGATCAGCAAACATGTTGGATCAGTAGGAGTGGGAAGAGCAACTAGTCATCTTCTCGAGTCTTCGTTCGATTCACGCTTCAAGGGTAACATCTTGTTTTCCCTAATTAGTATACATATATTAATTAATTTATATTAATTGAGATTAATGTATGTTAATTGATTATTGAATCACATGAATCTATATGTTCGATAATGTGTTTATGTGAATCGTTTGTTGAGCATATTTAGTATTTGATTTAATTTCGCGAGCATGCCATGATGATTCAATTTATGTTATTTATATTAATTATATATGCGAGCATGTTTGTCTGTGATTGTAAGCGAAAAGGTACACAATTAATTGTAATTATTGTGCACGTGTTTGTTTATATAAATTATTTTATATAAATAAAATAAATAAATTTTGTTTTCCGCTGCGTACACATGCCCGATCTCCAACACAAAATTGTCATTAAGAATGTCCATGTTAATTTATAGCTTATTTCACTTAGGTCCATGTGTTAATAGGAAACCCCAAGGAAATTTAGATAATGTTTCAAACTTATTTTTTTTAAAAAAAGTGGCTCTTTACTAGTGGCCCCTAACCTCAAATGAAATTTGCTAAATGTTGTTTCAAATCACATGCATTTAGCATCAAATGATTGGACTCTATAAATAAGAATATGAAAATGAGGCTTAATGTTTTGGAAAAAAAAGTCCAATTTAGAAATTCACAAAATTCATTATTAAATTGGTCGACCGTATTCATCTTGTTAAATTAGCACTTCCCTATTTCAAAACTTGATTTTAAGTGTGATACTTATGGGTCATCCTATCCACTACCATGTGTCATTCTATTTTAATCTTTTTTTTTTTAATCTAAATACATTTAATTTTTGATATTATTTGCTTTTTATTTATGTTGATTTGTCTGACTTGATTGAATGTTTTCGATTTTAATGATTTTTTTGTGGTAACGAAATCATTCAACGTAATATTAACTTCCTAATTCCTTCTATAAATTCCATGCAAATCATTGTCTCATTGGCTCTTCAATGGAAAGGGGGAAATCGCTCTTTTCGTCCATGTATAATTTCATAATGATTTTGGTCAATGAGTTTAGAGATTATTTTATTACATCACAACTTCAGTGCCACTTTACTCCTTATACTCCCAATTGCATCATTTTACTCCATATACTCACTCAGTTGCGTCAATCAAGTGTTTCCATCATCCATTTAGCAATTCCATCCTGAGCAAATGGGAAATTATTAGGTAAAAAATGAATGGACATAAGTGCCCTTACCCATTCCCTTGTTATACATACGCCCTAACGCACAAATCTCTTCCTTTTCAACGTCTATATCTTGCCATAATTCCGGAAAAAGAACCAATATTTTATTTTTTTGAAAATCAACGCATACGAAAAAACATCGGTAGATTGTGTATTTCAACAATCGATCCAACATATTTCTATATGATATTTTATAACCTATCATCTTTCGTTTTTATTTTATTATTATTTTTTATTTTTTATTTTCACATTACTACTACTCTTTATCTTTCATTTTTTTTATTGTGTAAGTGAGATGGAGTTGCATGAACTTAAATAGTATGGGTTCGAAAGAATCACCCAAATTCGAAAGTTGTAGGTTCAATAATTTGAGAAATTCGAGTGGGATCGCTAACATGGACACCTCTGTAAAGTGCCACGAAGATGTTGTTATGGTACGTTATGAATGATTCAGTATGCATTTACTACTAATAATTTCAGACGTCATTTTTATAGGTGCTACAATTATCCAAAAAAAACATTGCGATTTTTTCGAATGGATTGATCGTCCACTTTGTAAGCGAGGAAGAGCATAGGTTCAGTTGTCTACTAGGAAACAACGATGGAAAGACTTATACTTTCACGTTAACTTGTGTTTTATTGTCCTATTTTAGTTTTGTAATTTTGAGCTGGAAATTCATATTAGCATCATGTGGCCTTATTTCCATGATGTAACTTAGAGCTAAAACTCATGTATTTTGTATGGATATTTGTATTTGATTGGTTAGTTGATGCAATGTAAATCTTTGTTTTTGTAAATTATCTAATGTGTGTATTTGTAAACATGTGCAGCTGTAAAAAAATCCAAATAGTTCCAAAAAAATAGTACATAGAAAAGTAGAACTCCAAATACTCATATGTCATTTCACCATATGGACTTATCTTGCAAAAAATGTTTCAAAAAGATTTTTCCACCTCTAAATACATAGACAAAAAGATATACAAAATGGGGCTAATTCTTTTAAATAGAATAGAATAGTACAATTTCATAAAAAAAAAAAAAAATAGTTTGAAATATATATGAAACTGCAAAATAAGAATTCATGAAGCTAGATTGTTGCTTGAGCTTTGACTAAATATATTTTTTTCCAAATCTTGTTGATTTTTTTTTATCACTTGAAAAAAGAAAAAGTTAAACCATCTAACAAAACGTAAAAAAAAAACATGCTTAAGTTAAAATGTGTTTGAGCTTCATTATACCTTAGGTGGATCTCTTTATTTTGCAGTCAAAGTGATGAAATATCTTAAGTGAAAGTTTCATCATTTGAATCTATTGGATTTCCATCTCCTATAAAGATTTTCCATTGCCTATGCCCCTGCTTACAAGTTCTCTTCTTCCTCTTCCACATGCCCAACTTCTTCCTCATGCACTGTCCATAGCACCATTATGCACAAAAAAAGAAAAAAAAACACAAAAACAAATAACTTTGTATAAAATGTAAAAATATTAAATAAGTTTATATTAATTTAATACTTGTTCTGTTGCACCAGTTGCACTTGTCCTCTTCTCTTTTGGCTCTCTTTTGGCTTGGGGGAATTCTTGCATGATAACTTGTTATGACCAATTTCACTGCAATTGCAACATATCATTTTTTCTTCCTAATACACTTATAGTGTCACTAGTTATTGGTTCGTCGGGTCTTTTCAGCTTGTTTTCTCAAGTCTTATAGGTGCTACTATAACCTTTGGATGTTGCATTGGTATACTTTCAGCCTCAATCCTCTCATCCTCCTTGGGATTGGATATATATATATATATCATGTACTCATAATTTCTTTTTCAGTAATATTTATGCACCAAATCTTCAACTTCCCTATTATAATACCTAATTATTGTACATGCATGTAAACAAGGTATATCAGACAAATCAAACTTCTTCCATAAACATTGTAATTTGTTTAAATCCATAATAAATGAGTTCAATTTCAATATTACTTCAAATATTCAATTCTCTGCTAAAATCACTCAACATGCTACACGCTTTAGCTTAGATTTCTCATTTTTTTCATAATCCTTAGACATATATTACCATTCCATTTTGGAGTTCTCACCAGTTCTTTTTTATCTTGAAACTTTGACATCAGTTTCTGCCTTATACACTCTATCATATGGATAATTGGTTATCGCTAACTTATTTAATATATACTCATTGAATGATTCAAAGATATTGTTGCATATCGTATCACATTTTGCTTTAGTAGAGAAATGTAATATGGATCAAGTTGAATGGGATCTTTGTTCAACCATTCATAAGTTGCCACATTAAGTGCTTTGTTTTCATTCATGCGTTATTTGAACTCTTGCATTGTAAAAGCATATGCATCATTCTATACCAGATGTTTAAGGTCATCATCACATTTGTACAAGTTTAAATAAGGTATATAATATATAGGCAAATATAGAAAAATATTTGCTTATTTTTTACCACATTTTGTAAAAGCATATGCATCATTCTACACCAGAAAAATATTCGCCTATATTATATACCTTATTATCGGTCATTTTACAAACGTCATGTGTTTTGATTTGGCATTGCTGCCCTGAGCGACACATAGATGTTCCCGATGATATCCTTACCAACACACATGACGATTGTAAAATGGCCGACTAAACCTTGCATTGTTTTCGTTCGATACAAAAAATATAATACTTAAAATATATAATCAAAACATTAATTTTTTTTAATAAAAACAGTACAATACCTCATCGACACATTCATAACTATGAAGGAGGCCCCGTTGGCCTCCTTCAAACTCAACATAGCCTCCTACATTTCCCATAAAAAAGTAAACGGACATTGTAAATCTGGCCAGTCTGAATATGAGTTCCGACATGCGTCTGAAAGTAACCGGACTTCTATTAGTGCGTATAAATATGCATGTTTTGATACATGTACATATGAAGAGATCAATTATTACGGTTAATATTGGTGTATAACGGGAATATTTACCTGTATCAACGGAGATAAAGTGGAGCATGAAGTGTTATAGAGTCCCTATAGAATTAAAAAATACATAAAATGAGGAGATAAATAAATGATGCTCAATGCAAATAGACAAGAAACAACGCCTTCTGATTTGTTGATAACGTTACGACATTATTGATCTAACAAGCATAAAGAATGAGAATAAGCATAACAAATAGATATCCACAGCTTACATCAGATATTATGATTTAACAAGCATATAATTGATCCCGGCTTACTATTCCAAAAAAGAAAAAAAAGTACAATTTGCAGTATGTCCGTCCGACAGCAGAAATGAAAATAATTCATCGCACTAACATGCATAAAGAATGAGAACAAGCATAACAAATAGATATCCACAGCTTGCATCAGATATTATGATTTAACAAGCATAATATTACTCCCGGTTTATTATTCCAAAAAAGAAAAACAATGCAATTTGCAGTATGTCTGCCCGACAACAGAAATTAAAACAATAATAACCTTATAACATGATAAAGTCGAAAGAGGGAGATTGTCACATTAATTGAGACCTGAAGCTAACTAGCAAAATACACTACATAGCTGCTGCATTGAGCCGATTAAAGTAGAGAAAGAAAATATCTAGTAAGTAGCAAGCACTATTCATCCTTCCCAAATTTTAATATTCAATTTTAATAATCATTGAATCTATTGAAATATTGCGGCGGCGGATAACACCAATTGAAAATTCATAAAATTAAACCCTAATTAAATTAATTTGAGCTGAAAGAGGACAAGGGTAAACCCTAAATTAATTCAACACATTCCAACAGTTATGGTAAATGATACGCGTAAAACCTACGTATAAATTACCGCAAGTGTACAGTATCGCGTTTTGTAGAATAGTGAATTCCAGATATCGATCCACAGGGAATTAAGTTCCTAAATTTACCAAGTACCGTAATTATACTATCCTAAACTTTATCTAGACGATCGAAAGGGATGGGGAAAATGAAACCAAAAAGAAACCAAAAAGAAACAATAACAAATAAAAACAACGGTCCGCTTGTAAAAGCAAGGAATTCCGACGTGTGATGGCTTCTAGGGTAAAATCCTCCAGTGTACTATCGATAAAGATCTACAAATCCAAATCTAATGCCAATTCTATGTTCGCTAACCCAGACACTAAAGTACCCTAACCCCCGTCTCCAGTGTAGTTAGAGTCTACCCACAGGTCCGACGTCTCCGTTCAGAACCTGATATTAAGAGAGCATTTAGGTCAAGTCCTTAAGGGCTACCCGAGGTGCATCACGTCTCCGTTTCCACAACCCGAGCTATGTTTTCCTAAAATCAAACGAGAAATCCTCTCTCGAGTTCATTCCCATTTAGAATCAATTCAACTGTTGGCCAAACAATCGAAAGCATTTAATACAGGAAAACATAAACAGAATCAAAGAACGACAAATAGATCACAGATCTGAAAATCAAAATCAATATATGCAAGGTTTCATTTTCCTAGAAGAAAATGCTCAGTTCATTACAAACATAGCATCAAAATGAAGAACACAAGAAATCATAAACAAAAAATAAAGAAAAGCTTATGAAAAACCCGAGTCGAAACCCTCGTCGAAGCTTCCCGCGAAGAACTGGCGAGAACCGAAGAGAAACCGAAGAAGAGGTCGAGAGAGAGTCGAGAGATAAGTCGAGATATTGTCGAGAAATGAAAAGGAGACCTTCTATTTTTAGTGAGATATCAAAGAAAAATATCTAGTCTCGATTTCTGTTCCCAGATCGCGATCTGGGCTTCTTGGATCGCGATCTGGCAACCTCGAAAACTGCCCACCGCCTTCCCAGATCGCGATCCAGGAAGTGCGGATCGCGATCTGCCCCAACTTTTCGGTGCTATTGGAATTTGCCACCAGATTGCGATCCGATGATGCTGGATCGCGATCTGGCCTCTGCATCAACTTCAAACACGGTTTTGACCCTTTTTCAGCCCGAATTCGACAATTGTGCATTTTACAAACGTTGTAGCCCTTGAAGTTAGCTTTCTAAATCCACTTGAATCAGCTCAATCGGAGGTCGCATGAGAAAGTTATGCTTGAAATACCAAACACTGCCACAATCCGCGAGAATTCACTTTTGCACGTGTTTGGTTTGGTTCTCGGCTTCGCTTCCAAAATCGTCTCGAATCGGCAAAAATAGCTTATCTTTACCTAAAATATAAATAAAACAAAAACAACATAATATATACAAATAAAGCCGAAAACTCGGACGAACGAAGACTAAAACTCGAAAAATTGATAAGTGAAAATCATGCAAAATGAACACTTATCAGTAAATTGCCAATTAAATAAACCACAAACCTGTACAACTGATGGGTTTAATAACTTCGAATAAGCCGACGAACATGCAGATTCACTTCCACTCCTGCAAATCTGCATACTGGAAACGACGCCGCAGTGTGAAACTGGGACGGGTGAAGCTGTAGTGCAAATTCGATCCATCGTTCTCCACAAACCCATCATTCTCCGAAAAGCCATCGTTCTTTCCGGAATTTTTTTCCCCCAAATCACGAATCACGAACAAAGAAGCTTTTGATTAATTTCTGTGGTTTTGTTGTTTACATTTTACACACTCACCATTTCACCCTTGTCAGAATCGGACCGAACTGGCCTGTTCGACCGCGACCGCCAAAAATACGATCTTGTTCAACCACAGAAATCGAAAAATTCATTAATCGGGGTCAGTACGTCGAAAACCCTGTTCGACCGCAAAACCCGGGAACCAGTTAAAGAACAGGGTTTCAGGCTAAAAGGATGGTAGATGGCCGAATTTGGGCGGAGGATGACCGTGGTGGTCGGATCTGGGCGGGGATTACCTTGAACGGTCGGATCTAGGTCGTAGGTGTTTCGATCGAGTTGTGAATGGCTAGATCTGTGGGCTGAAGAAATACAAAATCGAGCCAAAAATATGAAGAAGTGAAGCGAGAAGATGGTGAAAAAACAAAGAGAAACATGAGTTGACGAGGAAGGTGATGTTTTCTTTGCACATGGAGAAAAAAGGGAGAAAGGAAAAGGAAAAGGAGGTTGCAGAAGGAAGAAGAGGAAAGAAAAGATTGGAGTGGGGTAGGTCAGTAGTGAGTGAAGGTAAGAGGTGAAAAAAAAAATGATATACTAATTAGAATTTGAAATATTGGAGTAAATGTGAAATACACAGGAGGAATACATAAAAAAAAACCAGAGAATAATATTTTTATATTTATAAAAATAATTAAATAATTAAAAAATATAAATAATTAAAAACCCGGGTTGACCCCGGTTGAACCGGTCCAACCGTGATCCGTATCCTTACCCAGTTTTGTATCCGATCCGGTTCTGACAACATTGGATATATGTCTCTGATATGTTGGGGATATACATGATATAATTAGCTCAATAAATTTTTCGTCTCTTTATTGATTTATTGAAGTCTTCAAATGTAATATTGTTTTTTGTGTACATCAACCTTGGATAAAACTAATTGTTTAAAAAGCATTGGTGAAAGAATATAGTCAACAAGGCATAAAAGAGCTATCCAAAATCGAATATCATCCACAAAAAGAGTTATTGCATAGATTTTATTTACACATAATCTCGTTTTGACTATAGGTTGCGTGAACCAAGAACGATGACCAATGAACAAAAATGATAATTGATTGTGAACCATCGTTCTTGGTTCACGCAACTTGTACTCATGAAATTTTCGAGAGCTATGTTCTCTTTTCTTCTTGTTTTGTTATATTATTCTTCTATTTTTTCTTTAAGTATTTCTCGTCGACTCATGAGTTCTCTTTTTTTCCAAAAACATGAGTTCTCTTTTTTTCCGAAAAAAAGAGAAACAAAGAGAACCCGCCCCCCTCCAAAAAAAAATCAAAAATTAAAGTGAGATGGCTTGAAATCTTGTTATGAAAATGCACCACCAATATACTTATTATATTTTTATGTTCTTGATTCCAAATTTATAGTTAATGGCCGAAAATGAGTAGATGATCGCTAGATTTCTTGCATATGTTGATGGATTGTGAACCCTTTAGGCCCATTTTGGTTCGCCGGATCCGGACGTATTGATCTTCTAATTGGGGCGGATCTGTGATTTGGTACAACCCAACCGGATCTGGGATGGATCCTGGGCCCGGGTCCAAATCCTCCAATTACGTGATGCTGCATCCCACCCCTGGAGGTGAGATTAGGTAATCTGATCCATTGTTGAGTTTAACCCATTTGTGATATTACTTTGTTGCCCTTAAACTTGATTCATAATTACAATTGTACCAGATATATATATGAACTATCTTCCACAATTCGAACAACGCGGAACCCTAGATTTATTCACTCCCATTAAGATTGATCTCTTCGTCCACTTCCGATTCTCTACTATCTACCATCTATCATTCAAGTAAATCCGTTAAAAAAAAATTTACGCATTGTGATGCTATTCATTTGTTGTTTTACTGGATTTTATGCAGGCCCACAAACGGAGTTCTCGAATCAGGCATCGGCGGCGTCGAGGCGTAGCAGGCTCTTCTTTCCGGCACATGTATATTTCGCGCGGTGAGTTCTTAATATTGTTCTTTTGGCCTCTGTATTTACATTTGGGTACTTTTTAATGATATGTTTATGATTTTTTATATTATAACGTAATTGTTTTGATGTGTTCAGTCCCCATTGTATGCCTTATTCCCCATAAAAAAAAACCCATGTTATCGAACAATTACATAAGAATTATTTTATATTTGTTTGTAGGTGTTGCAATTTTATATTTTTCATTGTTTGTGTAGTACTTTGATGTACAATATGTGATACTCTATTCTTTTTATCGGGCAGACATTCCTTCCATTGCATAAAAATATGCCACAATATGCCAAAATTGACCATAAAATTTCCCATTTATTTGAATAGCAGTGGACATGTTATTTAGGAATATTTTGATTTAAAATTAATTTTGAATCCCGGCGGGCTATTACTATGTTTTTTGTGGGGTTCATCAGTTCTCAAATGAAAAATGAAGGATCTCGTGGGAATCTTATCTGTAATTGTAGATGATGGAATGTGAGTTACAGAATATTAATACAGTACAAAGTTGCAATGTTATGTCTTCTGTTGATGGGGAAAAAAACAATAAATATCTTGCTCTATTTTTCCAATTAAGAACGAAACAATTATCGTATCTTGCTTTATCATCCAAGTTAGTAAATCAAATCCGGATTTTTTACAAAATGCATGAGATTTTATAGTAGCCCTGACAGTGGAATGAAATATTCATATGAATATGAAGTGTTCTGAGTCGCCGCTGTGTACGTAATCTGAGATTAAATTGTATTTATTATGAAATAATGTTAAATCATTTGTTTGGATTCGTCGCAGTTACATCTATTAGATTGGCCGTGATCACAGACTTTATGTGTTCATAAATATGCGTTTGCCCATATGTTTATGAATTTGTAACAGAAAGAGTATTTCCAGTTTTTAGATTGACATGAAATCTTATTGCTTTTAAATTGTACATGATTTCGTTTTTTTAAATTATTTTTTAGATTCTATTTTTGAAATGAATATGATTTCACATGAATTGTATCTGTTTTTTGTTTTGCATCCGGTCATCCCATCCAATACCCTGGTTTGTTCAAGTACAATAGGTGATTGTTGAGAGAATTAGTGAACATTGATATTGTGTTTTGGCAACTTGCCTTGAGTGGTATGTGTTCGTGCATTCGTGCATTCTGGCTTACTTGCAGTTTTTTTGTCATTATTAGTGTTGTATGTGATCCTTTATTTTTTGTTTGGGTCGAGTGCTTTGTTATTGTTGCAGCTAGTCAGTTCAGACATCCCGTAATGATGCATTCATCCTTTATTCGTTTATAAATGGTTGGTTGTTTTCCAATACAGTATACTATTCATTACAAAATTTAATGGCAAACAACACCGAACAACAAATTGTAGTCTTAGCGGTATATGAAGTGCTATAGCAGCACCTTATGAGATGATGAGGCAAAAATGTTGAAGATGGTGACCCGGAAGGAGATGGTGACGCATTCATGTCCGTGGAACAAAACGAGGCGTATGTTATGGTACCGTATGACATGCCGATCAGCCTTTGGAGGGAATCGTGGAAGTTGAGTCCGAGGGTTACTATGCGGACGAGACGTAGGGGTTCCCGGGTATTACGGAAGTCGACTTATTCCATCGTTCAATAAGTGTTTGTCGTTGCTTTGATATTAACTTCCTTTGAAGTTTGAATTATGTTTTCTATCTTGTTTCGTATTAGTGTTTCATGTTTTCGTAGTATTTGTATTTCTATTATAAATTTGGTGAAATTAATCCATAAGTTTGACAGCAAAATTCGTAAATGCCATCAGTTAAATTTGGTATGAGGTGAGCAGAAATACAGTTTGAAACAACCGTACAATTCATCACATATAATAACATACAAATTTATTGATGCACGAACAAAATAGTCATTCACTAACAAAATTGGAAAAAAATGGGTGATCATCCCATTCGTTCATTGCAAAAAATCCACGGAACTGTAAGAAATGAAAACCAAAAAATTCGTAAGCTTCGTACTGTAAGAAATGAAAACCAAAAAAAATCGTACAGTAAGAAATGGGGTGGGATGCGAATTATGTGAAGGGATTTGGGTAGGTATTATATTAATATAAATAGAAGTCAGGGTGTTTGAGTAATTTGCTACACAACAACAATCAATCCAGCAAACCATATGTGGGATATACACATCAACGGATGTAATCCTAGATGACCTGATCCGACGAATCAATTGCGAAATTGCATCCACTAATACCGAATCCAGATAGTGTAATTAGAAAGTGGGACTTTAATCCCATCCCAACCCATCACCCCAACCAAAAGAGACCTTGGGGAATGAATTTATTTTAAATTATCGTTGTTTCCAAAAAATTGGGAAAAAATGATTAGATGATGATTTGAATGAAATTAGCTCATTGTTTGTTAAAAGCTAGTGTTTAATTGCATTTTTATGTTAATTGGAAGCATGAGCTTTACTTTCAAAGTTTCTAAAGATTGTCTTTTTGTCTACATTGAAGTAGATTAAGAGCAAGGAAAAGATAACTGATTGGAATAGAATATGAATATATGTGGTTGGATGTTGATTTCTTGAAGTAGAAAATATATTTTCAATTTTTCCTGTTTTTCAAAATTAAGAGAAAAATGGCTAGACAGGAATTTGATCTAATAAGTGTCTTGCATGTAAGAATGTTGTGTTTGATTGTTAGTTTAGTAAACATAATTGGAACTTCTAACTTAACTTTAGTTAGTTCTTGATTTGATTCTTTGATTCGATTGGAAATGGCTAGATAAGAAGAAGTAGTATAATTAGTAATGAAATACGTTGATGCATATGAAATTGATGAACAAAAAAAAATATTAGTGATTTTTTTAGGAATAATAGCCTAAATGGTGAATTTGACTAGTTGAGTGTATTGCATGTTAAGATCTACTAACATATTATAAAAGTTCCAGCAAAAATATCAACACCAACAAGGGCTCTAGCGAGTCTCCATTTTAAGAGACATTGGCAAAGTCTCTATTTTTCTTTTTTAATATAGGATTCTATTTGAAGACCCAAATTTACTGGGACCCATAGAAAATGGGTGGTAAATTAATTTTATAAATTCAAATAAGTCATGTATACATTTTGAATTGAAAAATAGAAAACTCAATCTGCATAGGAATATGACCATTGGATTCAACAGTAAGAAAAAGGATGAAAAATGCATAAATACGTGATTGGGTTTCATGTTTTTCATTCATCTTCTTCAATTTTTCTTGATTCTCAACAAATTTAGTGAGTTTATTTTTTTGTTTTTTAGAGATTGGTAGAAAATTGAATGAGAAGGATTTTTTTTTCTTTTCTTTCTTTTTTTTTTTTTTTTTTGAGGTTGGGGGTGGGTGGTTGAATTTGAGAGAGAAATTTCGTTTTGGAGTGTGGTGTTGAAATGCGAATGTTGAAATGCGAAAGTTAGAAGTAGCGGTGGATTAAGTGAACAAGTGGAGTACTGTAATTTTTTTTTTTTTTTTGCCAATTAGAACGACAGTTGTATTGCTAAATAAATTAAGTAATTGCGGGGTGGGGGCGAGGGAGTAACGACGATAATGGGCTTGGGTTATTTTTATTGTTTTATTTTTTTTTCTTTTCATTTTGAGGCTGTTAATTTTATATTTATTATTGTATTTTATTTATTTCATTAATGTATTTGAATGTATAATTGTGCTAACATTTATTTTTTATAATTGTTGGAATTACATTTTTTTATAGTAATGGAAGATGTTGAAGAAAGTTAAGGGAACATAATTTTTTACCCGAAGAGGATACAACTTTGTGTCGAGTTTATATTGCGATTGGTGAAGATCCACTTATCGGAAAAAAATAGTCAATGACAACAATGTGTAAGCGAATCCAAAACAGATTTCATGAGTTGGTTCCTGCTGGAGGTGAAAAGAGAACATCAAAAGGCCTGAAATCTCACTTGACGAAAATCAATCAAAGTTGTACAAGATTTCGTGGTGTATTGCTCAAATAAACTTGAGGCCATGATGCGGATCAAGTACAATCCACAATGTGAGTTTCAATTATGTTTTCTAAATTTGATAATTATTTAATATTTTAATATATTACTTATATGGCGACTTTCTAAAATATTTACAGATGGATCATGCAAGACTCTTATACGTTAGAAGTAAGCGCAAAACATACTTGGATCATTATTTGACAACTTTACCAGAATGGTAAAAACTGGAGATCTATCATCGAAGTTCAGTTCTTCCAAAGTGTAAATATTGCTTCAAATCCGAACCTCTATTTTAGTCCGAGTGATATGGGGGGATTCGGATTAAAAAAACAGGTTCGGATTTGAAGTAAGAGATTTGTAAATAATATCAGAAGACAAGCTTATTCAATGCAAAAGTAACAGGAATTACCAAGAAAAAAATAGAGATTAATTTTTTTTTCAAATTATGATGACGAGCAGGTCCTCAGTTAAAACACCAGAGAGGAAAGTATGGTTGATTGAACAACAAAATTCCATTATTGCAAAAACGTCATCTCGTTCATTGAATTTTGCCAATGATGTCTATCACCCCGAAATGCCTCTATCAAATTAAGTATATTGATGTTATTTTAATAGTTTATTTTTTTGGTTATCATTGATGATCTTAAATGTCGTTATTTTAATTGTTAATTTGAATTTCTAGTAATGTTTAATAAGTTATTAATATTAATGTTAATTTTATTTATATATTTTCAAATATTGAGTTCATAAACAATCAATTAAAACGGTGATTACTATGGTTGATCCAAATATCACTTAAAATTAAAGTAACAAAACAAACAAACAAAACAATGAATAATCATCTTACAATATGATTACATCGGTAAAATTTAAACATTCAAATTTTCATCTCGATACTCTTTACAGACATGCTCGACAAGGTTATTTCGAAGCATAAAATAGCGAGTTGTATCTCTAAGCCCGGTACGGTTGCTTAAATATTCTGCAATGGTTATCCGGTCTTGACAGAGTACAACATGTTGCTGCACCGCCTGGTACATTGATGGATCCTCGACAAAATCGTCACTTTCTTGATTACGGTTGTCTTCCACGATCATATTATGAAATATTATACAATACTTCATAACATCATCAATTTGTGCACTGTGCCATAATCGACAAGGTCCTGTAGTGAACTCAAATCGAGATTAAAAAATGTCAAAAGTTCTTTCAACATCCTTTCGATATGCCTCTTGCAACCTCGCAACTGATTGTTTATCGCGTCCAGCGTGGACATATATCATGTGCTAGATAATAACCTTGCCTGTATACTATACCATTTATAGCAAATCGAATATTTGTGGCTAGATCTCCAACAACGTCATTGAAAATAGGTGAGTTATATAATACATTAAGAACATTACACACACCTGGTGGTGCAAAGTATGAATGTCATATCCAAATATCATATGATGCTTTGGCTTCTATTAGGGCTGGGCATTTGGGATCGGGATTCGTGATCCCGTCCCGTCCCGATCGGAATTTTACTATTTAGGACTAAAACTTCGGGAATTCGGGATTACGGGATTCGAGATTGGAATTAGGAACAAATACGGGATCGGGATTCGGGAGTTGGTTCAATCCCGATCGGGATATTTTAATCCCGAATTAGGAAAAAAAGAAAAAACTAATAAAAAAATACAAACACAGACACACACATTAATATATATATATATATATATATATATATATATATATATATATATATATATATATATATATATATATATATATATATATATATATATATATATTATGTTCAAGTTTAGTTAATGTATAAAATAATAGTAATGGAAAAGAAAATGCAATATTTCATACATTTTAAGCAAAAATATAGGATTTCCCGATCCCAATCCCGAATTTCTGAAATATTTAGGGATACCGATATACCGGGATTTAATAATATGAGACGGGATTGGGATTTAAAATTTCTATCCCGAATCCCGAAATCCCAATCCCGAAAATCCCGAATTCCCGAAATCCCGTCCCGAACTCACCCCTAGCTTCTATTATTATTGTAGGTTTGTCATGGTACCTAGAATATGTACCAACCCACGCGGTTGGAAATATTTTCCATTCCCAATGCATACAATCCACGCTTCCTAGCATTCCATGAAATCCTTGTTTCTCTGCTTTTCTATGTAGTCTAACCATGTCTGCATTGTTAGGTTGTCGAAGATACTCCTATTCATACACTCCATTGACATCACGTCAAAAATGCTTCAAAGCATTTGAATATGTGGTCAATTGCATCTGTAAGCGAGTATACGAAGTGCAACTGACATCTTGACATGGGGTGGGAAAACTTGCTTTCCCGAGGTATTAGACTTTTACTTAATGTAATCGTCAAAATTCATGATATCATTCATAGTTCGTAAAACTAATTCACGTCTCATATGGTTTCTATTCGAAAATCACAGGGAGGATATAAAGGACGATCAACATAGTAATTATTCGTAAGTCTGCCATGCGCACCTATTCGATTAATTTTTATGGAATTTCAGCGTGATGATGTTCCTCGATGTTGTGTTTAGCACTTCCCCTATGAAGCCAACATGAGTGATTGGTATTCCACGTACACCATCGCCGTCATTGTGTGGCATTGGTCGTCGTTGTCGGAAAAGGAGGTATCGCTTCTTGTTGTGTTATTTTTTTTTTTTTTGATAATATGTAATGACTGGATTGTATATAGAATGTGTGGTAATTGTTTAAGGGTTAAGGAGTAGCATTCTATAAGAAAATGAATAGATAATGATTGGATTCGAGATTGATCATAAAAATCCAATCTAATTGATTACGCATAAGACCACGAAGATCTGGGTAAGATGATGAAGATGTAGAGAAGATAATTAGATAAAAATTTAATGAATGAGATTAATGGAAATCATATACAACGGTTGTAGTTCAACATTTCATATCTTCTTAAATTTTTTTTATTATTTGGATATAAATGTACTTAAGATTGTTCAATAAAATTTAATTGTCTACAACCTCGTATATGAATAAAACTTGAGCCTTAATCAAATTACCATATAAAATAATCCGTAACATGATTTAGAGACTCAATATTATAGAGCCCTCCATTGTGGAATTTTTTTTAGAGAGTGTAAAATTCTACCAGATCTTCATATGGGTCTCCAAAACAGAATTTGAAGACCCAATTTTAGAGACTTTAATAAATAAATTAATAAACTCATCACCACGAGAGATCCTAGAGAGTCTCTAAAATAGAAATTATACCTAAAGTTTTTAAGGACACCCCCTATGGAGGCTCCAAACTCCAATGAGCTACAAATTATAGAATCTCTGAACCCAAAAAAAAAAAGAGAGAAAAAAAAACCAAGAAGGGTTCTAGTGGATTTGTAAATTTAGAGATTTTCACAAAATTATGACGAACAGGTCCTCAGTTTGAACTCCAGAGAGGAGAAAATACGGTTGATTGAACAACAAAATGCAATTATTGCAAAAAGCTCATCTCGTTCATTGAATTTTGACGATGATGTGTATCACCCCAAAATGCCCCCATCAGATTAAGTATCTTGATATTATGTTAATAATTTATTTTTTCGGGTTATCGTTGATTATTGATGATGCTAAAATATAGCTCACCTAGGGTAGTGTAGAAAATGAGCTGAGAGAGCAAAGCAGATCAGTAGCTTGACAACTTGATGATCCTGAGGTACCTGCGATCATAGAACACATGAACTAAGCCGGGGGTTGATCCGGCGGAAACCCCTCCGACGCTCAAGTCAGACATGCTGATCATAGAAATAGTCCAGAGAATACAGTTAATCGTATTGCTCAGTTAATAGGACGTACCTTGAGGAATGAGTTCAAACCTTTATTTATAGCTTAGATGAGATTGTTGGGCCCAAACCTTATTTGAAGGTGATTGGGCCTCGGTGATAATAGTCTTAGATATTGGGTCCGTGGCCCAATAGGTAAAGAGATTGTAGGCCCATTGGGCTGACCCAATTAGGCATATCATCTTAAATGTTGTTATTTTAATTGGTATTGAATTTCTAGTAATGTTTAATAAGTTATTAATATTAATGTTAATTTTTTTATATAATTTAAAATATTGAGTTTATAAACAATCAAAAACAAAAATTAATATGGTCAACCCAAATATCACTTAAAATTCAAGGAACAAAACAATTAATAACCATCTTACAATATGATTATAACGATAAAATTTAAAAATTCAAGTTTCCATCTCAATACTCTTTGCAGACATGCTCGATAAGGTCATTTTGGAGCATAAAATTAGCGAGTTGTATATCTAAGCCCGGCAAGGTTGCTTAAATATTCTGCAATGGTTATCGGGTCTCGACTAAGAGCAACAGGTTGCTGCACCGCCTGGTACATTGATGGATCCTCGACAAAATCATCACCTTCTTGATTATGGTTGTCTTTCACGATCATATTATGAAGAATTATACAACATTTCATAACACCATCAATTTGTGCACTGTGCCATAATTGACAAGGTCGTGTAATGAACTCAAATCGAGATTAAAGAATGCCAAAAGTTCTTTCAACATCCTTTCGATATGGGTCTTGCAACCTCGTAAATAATTATGTATCACGTCTTCGTGGATCGGGAAATTGCTTGAACAATAGGGGACCAACGTGGATAAATACCATATGATGGATAATATTCTTGCTTGTATACTCTACCATTGATAGTAAATTGAATATTTGTGGCTAGACCTTCACCAACATCATTGAAAATAACTGAGCTATATAATACATTAACACCATTACACGCACCTGGTGGTCCGAAGTATGAATGCCAAATCCAAGTATCATTGATGCTACGACTTCTAGTATGATTGTTGGGTTTCCATGGCGCCCATAATATGTACCAGCTCACGCGGTTGGACAATTTTTCCATTGCCAATGCATACAGTACACACTTCCTAGCATTCCACAAAATCCTCGTTGCTCTACTTTTCTAAGTAGTCTAACCATGTCTGCATTGTTATGTCGTCGAAGATACTCCTCTTCATACACTACAATGACAGTATGACAAAAATGCTTCGAAGCATCTGAAGATGTGGTAGCTGTTATTTTTAGATACTCATCAGTTGTATCTGCAAGATATCTGTAAGCGAGTATACGAAGTGCAGCTATCATCTTGACATGGGGTGGAAAACCTTGTTTTCCCAAGGCAACCGGCTTTTGCTTAAAGTAATCGTCAAAAAATACACGATATCATTCATAATTCGTAAAAATAATTCACGCCTCATACGATTATTTCTAGTTCGAAAATCTTTAGAAGGATATAAAGGACGATCTACAAAGTAATCATTCATATGTTCGTCATGCGCAACTATTCGGTCCTTTCTTATGGAGTTCCGGCGTGATGATGTTCTTCCATGTTGTATTTTGCACTTTCCTGTGAAGCCAACATGAGTGATTGGTATTCCACGTACATCGTCCTCATCATTGTGTGGCCTTGGTAGTTGTCGTCGGCGGAGGAATTATCGCTTCCTTGTTGTGCCATTTTCTTAATTTTTATAAATATGTAGCTAGATTGTGTATAGAATGTGTGGTGATTGTGTATAGAATGTGTTGTGATTGTGTAAGGGGTGAGTAGTAACATTATATAAGAAAATGAATAGATATTATATAAGAATTGGATGGCAGAGATTGAACATGAAAATTCAATCTAATGGATTATAGTTGGATAAGATGATGAAAATATGAGTAAGATGATCAAGATGTGGATAATATGATTAGATAAAAATTTAATGGACGAGATTATTGAAATCATATCCAATGGTTGTAGTTCCATGTTTCAGATATTTTCAGAATTTTTCATGGAGGAGATGTGGATACGATGATAGATAAAAAATTAATGGACGAGATCAATCGAACTCATATCAAACGGCTGTAGTTCAATATTTCATATCTTTTCAGAAATTTTTATTTTTTAGATCAAAATGTGTATTAAAAATAATTAAGATTGTTCGAATAAAACTTACTTATCTACAATTTCGTATATGAATAAAATTTAAGCCATTATCAAGTAACTACATAAAATAATCCGTAACATAATTTAAAGGCTCAAAATTATAGAGTCCTCCATTGTGGATTTTTTTATGAAAGATTATAAAATTCTACCGGGTCTCTATTTGGATCTCCAAAACAGAATAAGATCCAATTTGAAGAATACATTGGAGATATCCTAAATATATAACCTAAAGTTGATCCACGGCAAATTAATCAAAAAAGAAAAAGAATATTAAATTTATATTTTATGGTTGAAATATTTATTTTTGCTGATTAAAATAGTCATTTTTGTTGTTGAAAGTAAGAAAGTATAAAACAAAATAAAAATTTCTAGATAAGATATATATTAAAAACTTAAGATAATGTAGACGAAAAATAACTATCGGAAAAATAACATAGGAAATATAATGTACAAAACTAAGCTATATGTTGTTATAATATTACTAAAAGTCCTTGATCATGAGGTATCGAATTTCTTGCATGATGAGGGACTAAATTAAAAAATATATATATATATATATATATATATATATATATATATATATGCTCTATAATTTGTACGTTAAAACCAAGCTCCGCGGCCCGACCATGGTATATGCCGAAACTGATAAGTACTTTGCAGAGAGCGCTGATAGAAGAGTCAAAGTGAATCTACTCGATTGTTATATTTTAAACACGGAGTTTCCATTTCATAGTTTCTTTGTATGTCGATGATTTAATCTTTATTAAAAATAATTAAAGTATGTTGCAGATTTTCAAAAAGGATATATATATATATATATATATATATATATATATATATATATATATATATATATATATATATATATATATATATATATATATATATATATATATATATATCGACAAAAGACAAAAGAAAGACACGAACACTGACTGAAAAATAAAGATAAAGATAGGTGAAACCTGTTTTGGATGTTGGCTCTGGTTACCAACTGATACGAACCTCGTAGAACTCGTTACGGGACCCTAATACCCTACGCGGAAGCAAGATCGAAAACATCCAAAAACAAAGATCAACATGTTCGAGGGTCATACCTACGACGTAATGTTCACCAACCGGTTCTACCTCATCGTGATAAGGAGGTTTATCGTGATGGAAGATATGGTGTGACTGCTGCAACACCAAGAGAAGTTTATTTGCGGCGAGGGGCTCAGTTCGATCGACCAAGACGTGTTTATTCCGATTATTACGAGCGAGATTTATATGATTATCCTAGATCAAGTAAGTACTTAGTTCATTCATCCTATGCTAATGAGTTAAAAGAAAGGAGATCGCCGAGTCGAAAATCACGGTGGAGATCTTCATCAAACCGAGACAGGGAATCAATACCGAGAGAGGCGACGTTCGATCCTCCATATGAGACTAAAGAAAGAGGTTATTATTCTTCTCAATCTCGTTCAATTCATGATACTAAATGTTTTTGGTGTTTGGGTTTTGGTCATGTCGCTTCAGATTGTTTGGATAAGCCATTCATGAAATTGCGGTCGAACTACGAGGAATTGAAGAGAAAGGGAGATTCTTTATCGCCACTTGAAAAGGAAGATACTCGTCAAGCTTTTGATAATCAGAACATTGTAGGCGTTTCAGCAAGTGATAAACCGCTGCTTGAGGAAAAGTTAAGTGAGAATGCCGAGGTCGAGTCCAAGGGGGAAGAAAACTCCAAACCCGCGCCACCACTTGAAGAAAAAGAAGGTTCGGATTCGAGGACGAATCCTTTTGAAGAGGTGGAGAATGATATGATCCAGCCATGCATCGAGGTTAATGCCGAGCTGATCAAAGTGCAGACTCTCAGTGTGAATGTTGATGAGATGGCGGTGCCTAGAGAGATGCTTCAGTCATTCTATACAGAGGTTGAACGCATTGGAACTTCAAGCTACAAAATACTCGCGTTCATATCCACTTCAATGGATGCTAGATAGTGTGTTTGGCGATGTGGTGCAGAGATGTGTAAGTTCGCTACCAAACAGAGAGATAGATCTTGTTTATACTCCTTGTGATATTTGTCCGGATTCGAGGACGAATCCTTTTAAAGAGCGGGAGAATGATACGATCCGCACAAGCTCCAAGACAAAGAATTGGAAGAAGAGAAAGCGAGTGATATTAATGGACCCGTTCGTGTTGGGATTGAAGAATAAAGGCTTGAATCAGGCCTTTGAGGAGTCCGTGGTTTGGAATTGGAAGAAAAGAAAGAGAAGAATTCGTTGGACAAGTCGAATTCCATGCATCCGAGATTCTCGCCTATTCTGGCAGAGTTTACCATTCGGGTTATAACTCTCGCATCTGAAGTCCATTTAATCCGATTCAAAATGATTCGGAAAGCTAACCGAACGATCTACAACTTTCATGTTTTGAGCGAAGAGATATTCGAAGTGGAACAGTGTCGAAATCGAGATTTACTTGCATGCACGTGCACAGCCCAATGTCGCGAGTTAAGAAGGGTGGTCGAGAAGCCGACTTAAAGATCAAGTTATCTAATTTATTTATGCACGTTTTTAATTTAGTATTTATTATGTTTTTATTATTTTAGAGTCTTTTATGGTTAGGATTTTCTTATTTACAAGTTTCCTTATTATAGTTTAGGTAGGAGTCATTTTCCTTGTGAAAAATGAGTCTTTTAAGCACTTATAAAAAAGTTGCCAATTTGGCTTATTTGATGGGACGAATTTTGATGATTTAATTGAGAATATTCTCTTTGGTTCTTTAAGAACTCTTCGAACATATCGGTGGATTTCGTTTGTTCACCCCGACTTATCAATCGATCTTTCACAATCGATTGTGGCGTCTTCACATACCAAGGTTCTTGCCTCTTTATAGGCAACGGGTCGCGGTTCGGGGTTCGTATCAGTGGGGGTTTGGCGATATATATATATATATACCTTCATTACTGGTTAGTGGTTACACAAGTTATGTACATACGTACACGCACACATATACATATACAATACATGAAATATATAGATGCAGGAAATGAAGTGTACGTGTCCGTAGTTATATACAGTACTGTGGTAAAAAATATTGTTTAAATCAGTTGGAGGAAGAAATTAATGGTTGAGTGGTAATTAATTAATAGGGTCTATTAGATATAACCCCCTTAGACATTCAAATAATAGGGATAGACCCAAATTTAAATTTGCCATTTTGATAAAAACCCAAACTTTTCTAAATTACATAAGTACCCTCAATCAAATCCCACAAATCACGTTACTTTACCTTTTGAAATAATATCAAATCCCACCTTATTTTCCCGTTAAAACACTATCCCCACAAACCCACTACCAAAAAATCTGCAAACCTCTCAAAACCATAAATTTATGCGGATCTCGCGGACGGTGCCGGATAAATTAGATGAGGAAAGTACTTGCTCCTCGCCGGAGTCCGACGGAGACACCGTCCGCTGTGGTGCAGCGTCGTAGCAATTTTCCGGCGCTGGATTTCGCACAACGGCCTTTTCTCGTCTTTTCGAAAGCATTCATTGGAGAACTCCCACCGATCAGGCATAACCTTCCCAAATCCCTAAAAAATCATCAGATAAGCAACTCAATCAATAACCGAAACAAAAAAAAAAACCAAAATTTCTCGTTACAGATCGAAGGATTCGATTAGCAAAAGCTCACGTAAGTATTCAGTTGCCGAACGAAACTGGAGAAATTGTTGTGCTTGAAATACTTGGGCAGCAAATCTCTGGCAAACTCACGTAATTTGGCCCAAAGAAACCGACAATATACTAATAAACTATCCCACTGATATAATTTGACTATGGATCTCGTTAATCGACTATGGGCCGCCGTCACTGCTCCAATCTAGGGTTACTCAAATCTAGGATTACTCAAATCTAGGGTTTTGATAATTCTTCGGCCCATAGTTGATTAACGAGATGCATAGTCGAATTACATCTGTGTTAATATACTATCACATATCATTTAATAGACTATCCCACTGGTATAATTTTACTATGGATCTCGTTAATCGACAATGGGCCGAAAAATCATCAAACCCCTAGAATAATAATAATAATAATAATAATAATAATAATAATAATATATATGGAAACTGAATAATAGGTTTGTTTGAAATACTAATCAATTAGGGTAATTTTCCTTATTATATGAAAACGATTAGGGTAAATAATAATATATATGAAAAAATAATAATATAAATGGAAACTGAATAATATGTTTGTTTGAAATACTAATCAATTAGGGTAATTTTCCTTATATCATGTAATAGACTATCTCATTGATCTAATTCGACTATGGATCTCGTTAATCGACTATGGATTCCGTATTATTCAACCACATAGTATATTAATAATTTCAATATAGTACATTAATTTGCTATGATAGTATATTACGGTTATAGTAGTGATATGAAATTGTGTTACAAACAATACACCACTGAAATGACAAGAACATTGAGAACAAAACCAACGTAAAGTATTCCAACATAACCAATAAAATAGTACATTAATAATCTCATAATTTCAATCTAGGGTTTTGATAAAATACTTAAAACACATCATAACACAATCAAACCAATATGTCGAGTTAAAAAACTCTAGTACATTAATAATCTCATAATAGTATAATAAAATGATAATGGTAGTATCATATGGTATTCATAATAGTATACTACTGTATTACAACGGTTTAGCACTTAACCAACGTTACCGAGCCATTACATCGTAAACACCTCTTTATAGCAACCAACCCACCAAACCTCGAAATCATGTCCTCATCGTCAGTCAAGATACATTCACCAACGCCTTCCAGCCTATATGTCATGCTTATATCCCACCCATCGAGTTGTGGCCACTTTGAAATAACAAATGCAACCAATGAACCGCGAGTAAACCCGTTCGAACACCTCTTTATAGCAACCAACCCACCAAATCTCAACAAAATCCGTACAAAATTCGCCATCGATAAAACCTTGAATCATAATACGACATTAAAAATACAAAATACTAAAAAATATATTAATATGATCAAAAATAAACTTAAAATGCAAAATTCATACGATAACTTAAAAAAGACTACAAAGTATATTTTAATGTACTACCCAGAGTCCTAAAATCCGCTGTTATAAACAAATAAATCAACTATCGACCGGGATCAGACACATGAACTCCACGACCGCGGACAGTTATTTCAATTACTACGTAAACCAACTACGACGTTCATATAAAATAACTCTGGTCCAATATGCGTGAACAATCTTTATCTAACTCTGTCAATCCTCTTCCGAACAAACATCATCCGCCAAAATTAACGATGTTTATATGACGGAATAATTTTGTTAAAAAACGTTCTACATAATATAATCAAGTATCAACACACCTCTTAAAATTTCTAACCACCATACATGACGATCCTAGCCATTGAACGAAAAATAAATCGAAAAACGCATTCATACCCGGTTAACAACGTCCAACAGATGAGCGCTCAATTCGATCCTATTTCCACGACGGTGCAGAAATCTTCAAAGATAAAAATCCCCTGGAACGGTGAAAGAGAACCTCCGAAAATATTATACACGATTTGGTATAACGGCCAATGATCTCACGTAATATTATTCCGTGATTTTAGGCAACGTATCAGCAAATCTCAAATCACGTATTAAAGGAATTAAATGCCGTTTAAAAATAAACAAGGGTATTAAAGGGAAATTATATAATATATTTTGCCAAGTTGGCAAAATTGGGTCTATCTCAAAAAGTGGAAAAAAAATTGGATCTACCTCATTAGAAAATATGAACAAGGGGGTTATCCCTAATAAACCCTAATTAATAATTAATGTTAATTAGGGTCTTTCTAGGGTGAGATCATGTGTTCTAAACTTTTATGAGATACCCTTTAAATTGCCACATGTGTCCCACAAAAAAAACCTATTTTTTCTCCATTTATGTATTGTTGCAAATACCCTTTACAATTATCATTTTAAAAAATCAGCAATTATAAATTATTAATGAAATGTCAATTTTACCCTCTCTATTTTAATGCAATTTTAAATATATATTTATTGCTGAATTAAAATTTATAACGTAAATTATATCATTATTCGTAAAAATCATTAAACCACCCATCCAGAATTGCATCAACCTGAATTCGAACTTGTGACCATCTTAAAACATACAAGAATACTTACCATTAAGACACAACACATAATTGACAATAAACTAACAATACGGATATATATCACAAAGCTACAATTTATAATGGTTATAAAACTTATATAAATAATGTTAAATAAATTATTAATTCTCATATAATTATTATTATTATATATTAAAAATATCCCATACTAACAAATCTTTATATAGTATAATTTAAAATCTAAGGAAATGTTGTTCAACTCGTGTAATTTAAAAATGAATTTCGAAAGAATTTGAAGTTTGAATTGAATCGTAAATTGTAAGATTTAATTAAATCGTAATATTTGAATCAATTAAACTCATGTGTTTTCAATTCAAAAACAACATTCAAAAATTTGATCGATTAAGCTCAACTCATTTCAATTCGTAGACAATATTCAAATATTTGAATCGGTCAAACTCAATAATTTACAATAGCGTATTAGTCAATTTGTGTATAGTTAAAGTTTAGTAACATTTTTTTATTGAATTTTATCATAAAAAATAATAAAATTTAATTCATAAAAATCGTAAGATTTAATCGGTTCGTGGTTAGATTAAATTTTACGATTTACGATCTAATTCTTACGATTTTACGAATTAAATTATTATTTTGTTGTTAAAATTGAATTAAAAGGATAGTAGACTTTAATTATAAATAGTTAACTCGATTAATACGTTCTTGTTAGTGGTTGAACTTAATCGATTCAAATTTTTGAATAATATTTACAAATTAAAAGGATTTGCGCTTAATTGATTCAAATCATACGCTTTAATTAATCTTATGATTTGATTGTTGCGTAATTTAGGAATTATTTTTTTATGATAAAATTGAATTAAACATGTATCACACTTTGATTAATAATAGTTAATTTGATTAAGACGTTCTTGTCAATAGTTGAGCGCGCTAATGAATCGATTCAAATATTTGAATAATGTTTACGAATTGAAAGGACTTGAGCTTAATTGGTTCAAATATTACGCTTTGATAAAATATTATGATTTACGATTAGGTTCTTACATGTGTTAGGAATTAAATTTATTATTTTTTATGACAAAATTGAATTAAAAAGATATTAGACATTACTTGTAAATAGTTAAATCAATTATGTAACATGTTATGTCAATAGTTAAGCAACCGATTCAAATATTTGAATAATGTTTACTAATTGAAAGAATTTGTACTTCATCGATTCAAATCTTACTAATTGATTAAATTAAATATTAAAAGAAAATTCACAATATAGTATTTGTAGTATATAATTTTATTTTAAACTAAGAAAACTACTAATTGGAATGAGTTATAAGTTTTTCTTCTTCTAAATAAATATATTATTTTATTCTTTATTTGGATTTGTCACACTATCGATTAAATAACATAAATGAGTTTGAATTAAGTTATGCATTTTTTTATATTTAATTGAGCATTCTTTACATTTTTAAATGGTGGAGTTTATTAATACTTCTAATATTATATAATTAATGATAGATGTTTGGCCTATTGAACTGCAATTCTTTATAGTTTTCAAACTTTATTTTATTAAATTTGTTAATAATTTATTTAATACCATTTAAAAATAATGAATGTTGCAATTAATATTTGAATTAACAGTATTTATACAATTATGGTTAAATATATCATAATAAGTTAATGTGCTTGGATGGTTAGGAGTGATAAATGTATTAAGAGGTCATGAGTTCTATTCCTAATGAATGCATTTTTTTCGATTATTTATCAAATAAAACTCGATCACAATGAATTTAAATTAATTATTTAATTAAAATATAGTAGGGGGTAAATTAGACAATTCAATGTTAATCAATTTTATATTAATTTAATAAAAAAATAATCGAAAGATAATTTGGTAAAGTACTTCATTTTTTAGAACATAAACCATGTTATTTTCCTAGGGTCCAGATTTAATCTTAGAAAATTAATGGTAATTAATGCATATCTCATAAAAGTTTAGAACATGGGGTATCTCACCCTAGACAAACCCTCTTAATTATACTTGCGCAAATCTTTTTAATCAATCAAAGCAAAGCTCTTGGGCAGCAGAATATATAGCTAGGGTTTGATCGATGATGAATCTGATCTCTGTGATATGATATATGCAGTCCCATCACATTATATATATACAATCATTATACACGCACAAATATACTCACTAGAATTAATCACTTTACTTAAGTATATATATATCTTCCATGAATTAACCTGCATACACGCACGCACTTGCATCATATCTGTTTGTGTGTGTATCTCTGTAAGTAAGAGATCTAGAGAGAGAGAGAGATCTAGAGAGAGAGAGAGAGAGAGAGAGTATGTAATCATGATATTGATCAAAGGCTTCTTACATCACTGTTTTATTCCGGGGAAGGAATTGAATTGGGCCAAAAGAACTTTCAAAGTGCCAAAGCCTTTAATTTATTGTAATATATATATATATATATATATATATATATATATATATAT
The DNA here is from genome assembly GCF_056151865.1 of Erythranthe guttata. Lineage (NCBI taxonomy): Eukaryota > Viridiplantae > Streptophyta > Magnoliopsida > Lamiales > Phrymaceae > Erythranthe > Erythranthe guttata. The sequence continues at coordinate 7,559,641 of NC_142540.1, forward strand.
ATATATATATATATATATATATACACACGCACACACATTATTATAAGATACAGACAATAAATAAATAAATAAATCAGCATAGCTAACCGTTTTTGTGATTATTCCGATGGCCGATATAGTCAACGAAATCATAACAAACCATTTTTCTCTTATCATCATCTCTCATGGAATATTAATAATTCTTTAATACAGCAAATTAAATTACAACCTTATAAAAATTTAATTTATACATTTCGGAGAATGCATCACACTTCAATTTAATAATTAAGACCATAATATATATAATAAATTTAATCTCCAATAAACTTACGGTTAAAACACAACCCATCATCATGAGTACCTCCAAACAAGTAGGATGACGTGCCTGCAGCGGCGGCGGAAGCTTTAGTTGTCGCCGCCATAACCCAATCGTCGGCGGAGGCGGAGGTTGTGGGGATTCCGACGCACGGCGGCGGCTGGTGGTGGTTGGTTTGGAGGGTACGGATTTGGCGTTTCAAGAACTTAACGTAACGTATGGCTTCGTCAAGCATGGAGGCGGTGTCCATTTTCGTCCCACCAGGCACGAGCCTCTGCAAGATCCTGATCTTCTCACTTATCCTCTCGCGGCGGTGGCGAGCGGCGATGCTCTGCGGGTCCTCGCTGATCCGCACGTTCCGGCGACGTGGGCGGCGGATTGTTGCCGGATCGATGTCCACCGGTTGCATTGCCGCGATCTTGAACATCATCTCTTTCATGGCGCCCAGCTCTTCTTCCGCCTCCTCTTCTTCACCCTGGTCGCCGCCGCCGCCGCCGCCGACGGTCAGAATCTGGGTGGCTGAAGAGTGATCCGACGGCGGCGGCGGCTCCTGGTGATGATGCTGAAGAATCGGAAAATAATTACTATGCCATATTTGCTGCGTGTGATCGAAAGGGTTTTGATGAAGAATATGGTGGTCTTCGTCGGCGGCGGCGGCGACCATGCTGCAGTATGGCTGCTCCGGCCAGTTGGTGTTTGTGAACTTGTGTTGCTGGCTGATATCCATGAAAGATTATATATATGTATTTATATGTGTGTGTATGTATATGTGATCTTGCTTTTTGTACGAGAAAGATGGTGTTGGGGGTGGGGGTAAAAAAGTAAAAAAAAAAAAAGAAAAAGAAAAAAATTGTCAACTCCTTAATTTGAGATTCTGAAATTTTGGGTGCAGAGAGGTGATGATGCTTTTGAGTGCAGAAGAACTGATCAGAAGCAATCTTGGATGAGGTGCTGTGCCAGCTTTTTAAATGAAGCAGCTAGAGAGAGAAACTAGTGAGAGAGGAGAGAGAGAAAGGGGGAAAATTGTACGATTTTTGTAAAGTGAGGGGGGTGGAATTCATATATTATTTTATTAATGTGGGAAATGGGACCAACCTTTTTGGTATACTATGAAATGATGAAATAATGGGGTGTGTGGATTTTTCCATATCCAGCACCTCATTACAGCTTTGTACAACCTTTTTTTTTTTTTTTTTTCTAGGGTTTGTATTTTTATTTTTTCAAACACACACAATATTTACATGTACGGTTTAATTTGGTTTCCACTAATAAAAAATCAAGGAAAAAATGACAGTTAATTAGAAGATGGTGTGGTAAGTAGTGTATATGATCTCAATATGTCGCATGGACACAGAAACGGTGATACGAGAAAACTGGAAAAAGGACACGGGAAACTGCATGTCCCGAAAATGTGAATACGAGAATTTGGGGAAACCGTGTAAATTTTAAAATTATAGGAGTATATTCATTATAAATGTATATGTTATGTTCAAAAAAATTATTTATTATAAATAAGTTAAATAAACATATATAAGTTTTTATTATATATTATAATTTTTATATATTTCGATAGAAATATATTTAAAATAAAAATTATTATCAATTATCAAATTGAAATTTATCAATAAATTATTTAAATAATTAGGGAATCAATAAAAATATGGGGGCTTAAGCTATAGGTCCCTGGTGACAAAACTTATTAGAACTAAATGACAAGTCTAACTAAACATTTGCTTCCCATCCTTTTTAGATTTCATTCCAAATATGCCCACACATACAAAAAATAAAATATGTATCAAGTAATATTTAAACTATATTTATCATTTTTTCATTCTGCATTTAGCATTTTTATTTCGCATCTAGCATTTTTGTTATTATTTTTTTTCTTAGAACATTTTTTTTTTTTGCATTTTCGTATTTTTCCTTCTCTTCCTACATAATATTGAAAATTATGACTTTTTTATTTTTTTTTTCGATTGTAGTCTTAGAATTCAATAGGAAATCGTAGTAGTCCGTAGTCATGTATAGACACTCGTAGAAAACTATAGTAATCTGTAGTCACATATTCATAAAACCCTAATTCCTCTTTTCAACCCTAGCCGTCAAACATCATAGACACCCATAGACAATCATAGACATCTATAGACATGAAATCGAAAAATCTTAGATCCGCCCCACCAAATCGTAGATCTCCTCCACCAAACCCTAGATCTGAAACGCCAACATCACCACACCGCTAAAGATGCCACACACCCCACCTATGCTGCCGTTGCCCCCCATCCCCACCCCCAACGTCGAGCGCCACCTACACAATTCCCCAGCCCCGAGCACCGCCACCCAACGACCCCATCCTCATGGCCAAAAACCGGGTCACCATGAGCGCTTCCCCGAGCAGCAGCCGCCGCCATCGCCGTCTCTCCCCCCATGCCACCGCATCTAGCACCATAGTCGATTCCATTGTCATAGCTTGAGATCGAGAGAAATAAATTGAGAGAGCGAGATAGAGAGAGTGAGACGGAGAGAGCGAGATTCAGAGATAGGCAAAGGAGAGAAGAAAAATAAAGAAGAAAGAGAGCGAGATACATAGAGAGGCGGAGAAAGAGAGAGCAGAAAAATAAAGAGGAAAAATAGATCTGAGAGAGAAACGTGAATATGTGGGTTATAATATTTAGGGTTAAGGGCAAGATAGGAATAAAAAAAATTAAAGATGTGAATCATATATTATTTCAATCTAGGAATTTAATTAAAAAAATGGATTTAGACTTGTCATTTAGTTCAAATTAGGTTTGCTACGAGAGACTTATAGCATATTACCCCTAAAATATTTGGGAAATTTGCTATGCATTCAAAGATGTTTCTAACTTCTTATAAATTACAAAAATGGCTCATGAAGTGTCCGACAGGTGTCCTCGAGTTTCGGACACAAAATGAGTTCGAAATGCAGATACATTAAGAAGTTGAAGTTTCCGTACTACATAGTGATCTAATAATATTAATTAGTGAAAAGTAATAACTAATTATTCCTAGCATATGTAGTCATTAACATATTTAACATCATTAATTAGACATGGGTAGCCAATTACTATTAATTGTGAACAAGCCAATGTCATATAGTTAATAATTGCACTCTTACATTTGTGTCTTCATAACTTTGAATACTTGTAGATACCAAAATATATCTTACATTTTAATATTTTTCAAAGTAATTTTTTTTCTTGTTGGTAATGAAGAAACCTGCAGCTAACTATATAAGTGCACTGGATAAATCTATACTCTCATATAATAGCTTGCAAATCATATATGAGAGACGTAAATCACACTAGGCTAACCATGTGTGACAAACTCGACCTACCGACCGTTAGCAAGGGGATTCGAAAATGGATCAATTGCATAGCAAATTTCCACATATTTTTGTTGCTTCTCTACCTATTTACATGATTTAATGACCAATTGCAAAGTAATAGTCGATAATAATATTTACTTTGGATATATATGTATGAAAATATGTAAAAAGAATTTATATATAAACAAAAACTTATATATGTTTATATACTACATTTATAAATATACCGCTATATTTTTAATATTTACACATATATTTCCTCCAAATTTTTGTATCCCCATTTTTCAGACTAGTCGCGTTTCCCCATGTATGTTTTCCCATTTCACTGTTCGTGCTGCGCCGTATATAGTTTGCTTAATAGCGCCAAAGTGTAACGTATATTTGTAACTCGAGTGAACACTCTTTCTTTCAGTACTCAATTGTAGCTTGCATGCAGGATCCAACCAATTAATATATATAATTCAAACATTAAATACACTTGAAAATCCCAAGAATTCAATATAAATATAAAATAATTGTTATCTTCTAATTATAAAATAAAGTTAAAAGGCCTTTATGAAAATTGGTTGGGATTATATGTTTTCAGCTCAATTATTGAATATTTTTTATGTTATAGTCATTGGTGAAAGAGCTTTGATTTATAAAATCATGCACACAAAAGTAAAATTGTGTTATTTCATGCGCACAATTTTTTTATTCTTAATTTGGAAAGGCGGTTGATTTTGGAATTATAAAAAAAAAACATATGTGCATTAGATACATTAGATATTATTTTATGAATATCCAACAACGGGTTATGTATTTCTATTTTCCCCGTTATTATCACGATGCTAGACGTGTTTCAAAATTTTGCAGTTGTTAACATATTAATTTATGTTTTTGTTAACAAGTACTAAGACTTTTGTAAAGAAAGAAATCATATTTATAATGAAAAAAATAATAATATAGAAGAATGTTCGAACTACTTTTTCCGAATTTGTTAGAGCCTTTAAAATGTCAGGACCGACCCTGATCACAAAACGCATTGTATATTCTCGATCAACTCTCCAACTTGATAATCTCACAATTTTAACTTTGTAAGCAATCGAGATCAATCAAATATTATAAACAAAAATAAAAACATTTTTTTACATATAATTAATTAATTATATATTTTGTAATAAAAGATGATTGATAGAAGTTGGCTAATATTCCGGAGGCTTTCAGGGCTCCAACTTGTACTATTTTGGATGTCGTCACTCTCTCTTGTTTTTGTAGGCGAGATGAATGTGTGTGTGTGCCTATACATCATCAAAGGAGGTTACAACTAAGCAAACAATTCATTCATTATATTTAATAATTAATATATATTGCTAGAGATTGATATATATATATATATATATATATATATATATATATATATATATATATATATATATATATATATATATATATATATATATATATATAATATCGCCATTAGTATGCATTTTTGATAAAGATGTAACATACAATAGTGAGATCTTAATTTGGATAATATTTATCCAGAATCGGTAAGTGCAGTTGATAGTAAGGTCCTTTTCAAACAAAAGAAAATTCAAAATATAAATAAAAAATAAGTAAAATTTTCCGCGTTACAAATTATCTATCGCTTTTCAGAAAAAAAAAAAAAAGGAAGAAGTTGATGTTCCATATTATATATCACTTTAGATTTTCGATAATGCATTAACTAATGTCTTCTAATATTATCCTTATATCTTTTACTCTCTAGGTATGTTCATGCCAGTTCTGACTATAGGCAAGAAAAGCAGCCGTCTCGGGCCCTTGGTTTTTAGAAGAAATTAGGGGCCCCTAAATAATATTTTGTACTCTTTATGTTATAGTATTAAATGATATTTAACATATTTAAATTGTTCAATAATTTGAATAGCCATAACTATATTATTATTTTATATTATTTAAGTATTTGTTGAACTTTTTACACTTGTTATTTCATTTAATGTGAATGAAATGTCTTAGATCAATTATAGTTAGTCAGATATTAAGTTCTTCAAACAAATTTTTGTCTCTTTCAAGATTTTAAACTTTCTTTCCAACAATCTTTGGAGTTTTTAATAATCTATATTGTCTATATCTAGCTTCAAAGACTTTCCGCAAGTTGAAATATATTATATTTTATTTTATTATATCTAAACAAATATATTACATATATTTACTTGTTCAATAATATTTCTGTTAAATTTTTTTAATTTAACTATTAAAAAAAAAACCTTTGAGGTACTGCCCAAACCGGCCACATAAACTTTTAATTTAACTACCTTAACTTTTGTTAGTATTTTAGTCATATTTTCTCCATACTTCTTAACTATTAACCAAAATGCTCATTAGAATGAATTAATGTGCACATTTTACAAAATAGGGACCTATTTTTTCAATTTTTTGAACTCACCGAAGACCCCCAATTTCTCAAAAACACCCATAGGTATTTTAGTCTAGATGTGTATCGTTTTCTAAAAAAATTACATTGTTTTTTATTTATTTCTGTAATACTTGTGCAAATATCATCATTTGTTTCTTTCCCCCATTAATATGATAGAATAATCTGTCATACATTGTTCGATATGTATGGTTATAGGCTGCAAATATTGGGATTTAGAATGATATAATTTAAGACACACCCAACAAAATAAGTTTTACGTCGCATGTATAAATTGACTGAAGTCTAGGGGTCGAAGGGAAAAAAACACTAATAACTAAGCACCGGTGCGTGTGCATCGATTTTTATTTATTTTGAATTTAAATTATTGATCCAATTAACAATTTAATTAAAGTGCATTTGGTCTTATCAACTTTGGTACAGTTGTTTCAAATGCACGAGAGATTTAAATTACACTAGACAAACTACGTGTGACGAACTCGCAACCTGGTCAAAATTCTGAGTCAAATGATACCACTTTCTTTTACACCATTCACCAGCTAAGTCAATCATGGTTAAAAAAAAAAAAAAAAAATCATTAATTTATATATAGATGAAATGTGAAGTAATCCAATTCTCGAAGCTTAGCCTGCAAATATGAAAGAGAGAAAAGGTAAAAGAGAAAAGAAAAAGGGAGAAAATAAAAGACATAAAAAGCAAAACATGGAAGGATATAAGTTGGCAGCTTATCAAAGAAACTGTTTTCTCAATTCTCTAATTGATGAGGTCACACTTCTCTCTCTCTCAAAAGCAGCTTTCTCTCTCATCATCCATTACCTCATCACTCATATATATAATATCTCCACTAGCGTAAAGCCAAGCCAATATATATATACACACAAACACACACGCACAAATATATATATACAACCTGGAATATTTCTTGAAACCCTGATTGGATACCCCTTTACTATTATTATTATTTTTTTCTTTTTAATTACTTCAAATAGAAATGATTTCTTTTGGCTTTTAGAGCAGGTGAAAATTTTGTGGGCATCACAAATTCTGTGAGGTAAATGCAAAATGACCAGAAAACTGATGAGAGAGAGAGGTTCCACATGGATTTTTCAACTCATCACAAAGTTCAAATCTTATTTACACTATATATTTTAATTTTTATATACATGTTTATTTTATTTTATTTTATTTATTTCTAACCGGTTTAGCTATAGTGTTTGACATGAGGTCATGGATGAATTTATATACATTTTTCCTTATGTATATTTGCAAATGTAGGTTTGTTATATGCGTGACACTCGGTGAATTTCACATAGTGTATATCATACCATACACGTGTATAGATCTATATACTTGTCTCTATCATGTTACATGTATATGTAACCCTCAAACTATAATTGATCATAGACACATATACTCTAATTAATATATGTTGGTTCAACATATATAACTAGCTAGCTAGTCCACATAAGTAGAGTTAAATTTGCAATGATTCCATATGGATATGATCCTGACCAGTCAGATCCACTTTGGATCCATTCATATCGGTTGATTCTGAATCCGGTCTATTTTAGATACGATCCACATTATTAGATTGATTCGGTGCAAGTTGAGCACATTTTCAACACTATTATTTAGTTATTATAGTTGAAAATCCGATACATTATGTGTAGGGGTGCAAGTTGGAACGGAAGTCCAATTTTTCGTCGGTTCCAATCCAAAAATTTCGATTTTGGAACAACTTTTTTCATTCAGACTTCTGAAATTCCGATTTCCGATTTGTTTTCGATTTTTTTAGATTGGAATTGGAATTTCTGATTTCCGGTCCGATTTAATTTTCGAAATTAATTCCGAAAAATACACCTATAAATAATATATACATATATACATACATACATATATATATATATGCTATATTATATTTTTTTTTTGTGTTCTGATACATCATTTGATTTTAGTTTTGTTTTAGAATTTTGACATATTGAATTGTTGTTACAAGTTTTATTGGATATTATGATGCGGTTTATTTATTTATTTTTTTAACTGAAATTTAATAGTTACTAGTTTTACTTTTATCGACGTGGATGTTCTTATTTTTAGAATATGAAATTTTCAGAAAATTTTCGCTAAGTTTTGAAAATTTAAAACTTATTTGATTTCCATAATTTTTTTGAAATTCCGAATTTTTTGGGCCTTTTAGAGTTGGATTGAATTTTTAGTTTCCAAAAATTTTGGAATTGGAATTGTAACTAATTTTATACTTCCGAACATTTTTAATATTTTCCGAAAAAGGCTAATTCCAATCCGATCCATCCGACTTTCACCCATAATTATGAGCGGTTCTATTTACATTCTCAAATTCTCTCTTCATTCTCGTGAGACATAATTGTCAAAATTTCTTTAACTAATAATAATATCACAACATCGAGATAGCTGAAATATTTCATTTTGAACTTTCTTTAGTTAAACTATATCGAATTAATTTAGTCAATCAATGAACTTTCTAATCCTTACACCATCCGCACACTTTACTTTGCACGGTTCCTGCAGGCACTAGTTGAAGAGTAAAGAAGGGTTTTTTTGCTACCACGTTGAATTCGTAACGAATTGTCCAAGATTTCTTCATAAAATGTTTTTTCCTACGACTTTTCTCTATAGTAAATAAAATATGAGCGCGACAAAAAATTTGTTGCAGTAAATTGTCGTAGAATTATTTTTTTTCTAGGTACAAGTAGCATTTAATAGCATAACCAATTTCTCTGAATACAAGACTAATTTATTGCAATGTGTCCTGCAATAAAAACGTTGTTTTTGCTTACGCCCCAATTCACCTTTTTCCAACATCAGCCATTCGTAGTAAAAGTTATAATTTTCATCCTCCAACTTTTATCTTGTAGCAAATGTGATACAATTTATTACTACTAATCCATTACCAATCCTCAATTATATTTATCACTACCCAACCTTATATAATTAAATATCATAAATTTAAATACAAAAACATTATTTATTTCTTAAAAGCATACGAAATACTTTTTTTGTCCTTTTTCCTCCATCGATTAGTCTTTAAGCTTCTGCAACAAATGCTTATCTTCTTGTGGCAAGTTTATAAGCTTTTCGGTAAGCATCGTATCGCCGTGAATCTCTTTCCTCGTAGCATTCTTGAAACTTTGTTCTTTCAACTATTTTATTGTTTTTTACTATGTGACCCTTCAAACAATTTTTATTCTATTCGGTAAGCATTGTAGAGCTAGAAATATATAATGACATAGGGTCAGACCTGTTTCTGAGAATTCGAGAGCCGTAGACAAGATTTGAAGAACAATTCAAAATAAGCCCCCCTATCTAGTGTCGAATATACTAAAAGAAATATAAATAACATTCGACTAAATGATGGATAAAAGAGTACAGGGTTTTGAGGACAGTGCTCCCAAAATATTTTCTAAGATCTATGAAATAAAACTAACCCAAAATATGTAAATTTCGAAAGTAACAGAATGATTTGATGACTCACTTCCTCCATAAAATCTAATTTTTATAGCAAATAGACTTCATACATGATTATAAAAGTAAACTTGAATTATTTTTTTAACAAATAACTACTTTAATATTTTTAAACAAGTTTAATTAAGAAATTAAAAAAAAAAATCAAACTCCTATAATAGAAAAAAGAGTATTAGGTTTTTATTTTCTGATAAAAATTAACCGATTGTAAATAAATAAAACAATAGTATTTTTAATAAATTTTAATTTTGCTAATAACTTTAAATATAAAATCTTAAGCATATAAGTAAATAAAAATTAAAAAATAAGGGTATGTAATTGCACACTCTTGCACCGCAGTACCTCCAGGGGAATACGATGCTACACCTGGTGATTTTCACCGGGTGGCTCTTTTTTTGACATGTGTCCTTTTTTATATATTTTATAATTATATTTTTAAAAATCCATTGGGCCATAACTAAACCCGTAGTGGGAATCTTATTAATTAGAGTGCCTGCCGCCTGGTTATATTCACCAGGTGTAGCATAGAATTTCCCGTACCTACACCACTGTAATACATAAGGATATGTAATAACTAATAACATTTTTTTAATAATTTTCTAAGTTATATAATTTCTTCTTCAACAATCAAACTCTTTTTTTTTTTTTAGAAATTTAAGAACTTCATAAATTAACCATCATTAGTATTCTTAATTGGTGGTGTGAATAATTGAATGATGAAGAGATTCGTACTGGGAGCTGAAGAATTAAATCACTTCCAATGTGTAACTACCTACTACGTGAAAAATGCATTGAAAGTAAATTCAATAATTAAAAGCATTTAATGAAACTGCACACGCATGCACCAAAGCAATCATTTGATAACTGATTTTCAACGTCACGTTCAAATGCTTAAATGGAATTTTATTTCATTTCTTTTTATCATTATTTGGAATTTGAAAGCATATTTAAAATTGTTCATTTTCGTATTCACACGTGATTTGTTAATACTTAACTAAATTAATATGTAATTAACTGAACAACCTAAGAGTCTTTTTTTGTAATTGATTCTGAAAGTTTAGATGATAAGTCAAATAGACCCTCCAAATTTAAATAGTTATATAAATATTTCATGAAATTAAGTTTAGATTAAAAGGTCTATCCAAACACAATAACTAAAGTATTTATAGTGGGGGACGCCATATTCCAAAATTATATTTAGGGTGAATTGCATGCATACTAAAGACATGGTTATGGACTTAATTGCACACACATAATATATATATATATATATATATATATATATATATATATATATATATATATATATATATATATATATATATATATATATATATATATATATATATATATATATATATATATATATATATATATATATATATATATATTATCAGAACCGGACCGGACATTAAACCGGCGAGGCATTCGGGTCATGGTTGGACCGGTTCAACCGGGGTCAACCCGGGTTTTTTACTTTTTTATATATTCTATTTATTTTTTTAATTTTATATACACATAATTACATCTAAATAAAAATTTAAAACATTAAACAACGTATGAAAAACTTCACTTCAATCCAAAAAATTATTCATAATAATAATGTATCTCATCAAAATCATCCTCTCACATAATTAAAATTTAAAATATAGAACTAAAACATATAAATCGTTAATGTCTTTTGCATTAAAATTATTTCTTGTACATTAGATATGGTATTAGAAAATAACATAATTTGATATATACGATATTAAATGGTGAAAAAACTACAAGTATAAATAGAAATTTTAAATTCACATCTAAACAATTTTTTTTTGAAGAATTGACATCTAAACAAAATTATTATCACATGATTAAACAAAAGAATTTAAAAATTGCACGATTCATCTACACGAAAGAGGGTATCGGCAGGTTGCGGGGGCGGCGGTGGCTGGCGGCGGGCGGCGGTGGCTGGTGGTTTGCGGCGGTGGCTGGCGGCTGGAGGATTGGGAGGCGGTGGTTGGGTGCGGGAATAGTGAAGGCAGAAGATGTACAGACTTGTCAGACAAGTCTGTTGAGTGTTGACGTTTAACGTGTTTTTTAATTCAATCTTTTTTTTTTAAACCTAATAATCCGTCGTTTTGATAAAGTATTAAAAAAAGATATAAAACGCAGCGTTTAGGAATCGAACCCGGGTCAACGGCCAGTTCGCCGGGTCCCAGGTTCCACCCGGTCAGACCGGGTTTTTGATAGTTGACCCCGATTTTGAATTTATGTGGGTTTGGGGGTTAGACCGAACCGGTTTTCCGGCGGGTTGCGGTCGAACCGGCTGGTCCGGTCCGGTTCCAATAACATTATATATATATATATATATATATATATATATATATATATATATATATATATATATATATATATATATATATATATATATATATATATCCAAAAAATATCCATCCACTTGTTTTTTTACCGAAAATATCCTTCAGTATATAATGTACAACAATTTTACAACAATTATACAAAAAACCCTCATTAATATTGTACATTGACCACAATCTTAAGAAATATATCACATTAGTATATATATATATGCAAAACATATTTCCAGAAAAATCCATCCACTCGTTTTTTAACTCATGTTCACAATTTTTTGATTTTGTTTTTCCGAATTTTGTTATCCTCCAATGAATTTCATTATTTACTTTTTGCTTTCTTCTTATTTTCTTTTGAGGACTTTTTTTTCCGCCGTTGATTGACTTAACTTTTTTTTTTTTTTTTCTTTTTAACTTTTTTTTTCTTGAAAGTCATTTTCTGTCGTTAACCGATGTTGATTTACAAAAAAATTATTTGCCGTCATTGACCGCCGGTTACCGGTATTGTACACTCCGCTCCGCTCGCACAGAATGTGTACATGTTATCAGATAAATACAATAACTAACTTACCTTTCTTCATATAGAAATTAAGATGAGTTTGTATGCTTTTATCTACGGACTTTTATTTAATTTTGTTTCCCTTTTTTTTTCTTTCTAAACGATCATATACAGGGATTGCTGGTAGGCATCGGATATCAAAATTAGTTGTTGCTTGCTGACAGGATTCAATCTTAAGATCTTGTATCAATTTACCACCTTCGAAACCAGTTGAGCTATACCCATATCGACAATAACCTCTCAATACTTCTTTTAATATGGAGAGACTCAAACTATTTTGCATCATTTGAGAAAAACTCTTCCTAATTTCAGTCACTCATTTTTCCAATTATGTCCATACCACCTCATCAATACTATCACCAATTATGCCCCTGCCACCTCACCATTCGTTTTTTTTTTTCCTTCAATTTTTTTGATTTTTTTCGCTTTGTAACTTTTTTTTTTCTTTCAGGTATATTAATCAAATATAAGATATAAGCATAATCGATTAAGAACTTGACTACTAAAAATATAAAAAAACACAACTATGTAAAAACGAAAATCAACACTATTTTTACATAACAAATAATATACATAAATTGTTATTGATTTATACAAATCGGAATTAATACACAAAAAAACAAAAATGAGTTAACAAATGAAATCAAGTAATCTTAAGCGATTACCGAAAAAACACATAGTCGATTAAGAATCTGACTACTAAAAATAACAAATGACAACTGCAAGAAAATGCAAAATCAACTATATTTAAAAAAAATATATACAAACATTTATACAATTGGAATCAATAACCAAAAAAATCAAAAAAAATTAAAAAATTGGAGTTGATCAACCTTAATCGACTACCAGAGCATAGTCGATTATCTTAATCGACTATTGAATATGTACATAGTCGATTAAGGTTCCAGCCTGCGCGAATTTCTCTACCCCCGTCGTCAGCTGCCCGATCCACCAAAAAACCCTAGATCTGCCTCCCCATCGTCACCACACCGCCGCACCACACTATTCAGCCAATCCCTAACAAAAATAAAATAAATAATTCATACACAATAATACAAATTGGCATTTCAATGTCAACAAAAAAAAAAGGAACAATTGAAAGTATTTGTCAACCATTACTGGCTACTCTATAAACAATTTCTGAACACATGACAAAGCCAACACTAAAAAATAATAAAAGTTAAAAAAAAAAAAGCAAATACCTTAATCAACAATTTTCGTCAATTCTCCTCCTCCGACGAGTGCTTCCTCTTCTTTCTCAACAGTCTGTTTCCTTTCTTCATCCACACGCTGACGGGGTGGAACAAGCTGTTGAGAAGAAGAGTGTTTCTCCCCACACGTCAACGACTAGTGCTTCCTCTTCTTTCTTTCTTCATCTTTCTGCGGCGGTGGGGAGAAGATTTGCTGGAGAAAACAGAGAAAAAAGAAGAAGAAAAAACAGAGAAGAGAGAAAGTTGGAAACGAGAAAGCGGAATGAAAAATTAAAAATAAGATTAGGGTTTTGAAAAAGTATAATAGACAATTAAGGGTAGTTTTGGAATATGAAAATATAACTTCAATAGAATATTAGTTAAATGGGTTTTCCCTAATTATTAACGGTGTTTCCATAACTATATTTCCTAGATGGAAGGTTTTCTCTAATTTTCAGTAAAAAATTTGTTATTTGAATGTGTTTTATAAATTGTATGGACGAAATAATACATATTAATTTTATGATGCCATCTAACACAAATTTATTTATATCTATTTGGTTATTAAATAAAGAAGCTTTGAAATGACTTCAAATGTGAAGAAATTAGAAAGTCACCATAAATACTAAAAAAACATCTAAGAATTAGAGGTATAGATTTGAATTTCCTCGTCAAACAATTCAATCCAAACAAGCTCAGTAAATTTGTTATTATAAATTTGAAACCTCACCATGCATGTTGCATCCAAATGAACACACTATTTCAAATATTATTAGAATACAAGACTATGCAATTAATGTAAATGCGTTTAATTGCCAAATACAAATTCTAATAAATTATAAAAAGGCACTTTACAAATAAGCTCATCAATAAGTACTTATTCATAAAGATACCCAGACAATAAATTGCTTTACAAAAAAGTCCACAAATAATCCAGATTTTTGTAAAAGACTAAAATAGCCTCTCATACTTTAATATGCTCCAATTTCATCCTTTGATTTAATCTAACCTTAATTTAACCCTAAATTTCACAATTTTGACCCTAAAAAACATTTCTATGGACAATTTCGTCTGTGACCGCCGGTTTCCGGCGTTGACTTTTTTCTTTTCTTTTTTTCTTCTTCTTCCTAATTTTTCCGCCACCGGTTTCCGGCGTTGACCGGCGGTCAACGCCGGTCTCCGTTGTTGACTTTTTCGATTTTTTTTTATTTCTTTTTTTCTTTCTGTAACATCTTTTTTTTTTCCGTTTAAACAACAATATCGCTGTGATTGACAGTAATATTAACTATATTACTGTTAAATAAAGTAAAATTAACTATACTACAGTTTAACACAGTAATATTGCTATATTAATCTCTAGCACAATAATATTAACACAACAAAACTCATTATTATTGTGTAATAGAGTAATATTACTATGTTGGTCATTCAACAAATGTAAACATAATAAAAAGCCAAAATAATTAATATTACTGTGAGCGACAGTAATATTACTATAATAACAGTAATATTACCGTCAACCACAATAATATTACAATAATAGACAGTAATATTATTACGTTACTCCATGAATAACTCAAACAAAACAAATAAAACCCAAAAAAATAATAATATTGATGTATTTGACAATAATATTATTGTGTTTACAATTATTTTACTGTCAACGACAGTAATATAATTACGTTGACTTGTCAACAAATCAAACAAAATTAAAAAAAATAACAAAAAATAAAAAATAATAATATTACGTTAATTTACTGTCAACGCCAGAACAATTACATAAATGTATTGTCAACGGCAATACAATTACGTTAATGTACTGTCATTGACAGTATAATTACGTTAATTTACTGTCAGTGACAACACAATTACGGTCAACGTTTAGCGACGAACGTAAAAAAAAACACTAAAAGAAGTCAACGCCGGAGACCGGCGGTAGAAAAAAACAGACCAGAACAAAAAAAAAAAAAGTCAACACTGGAATTCGGCGGTGGAAAAAACAGACCATAAAAAAATCGAAAAGTCAATGCCGGAGACTGACGTTGACCGCCGGAATCTGGCGACAAAATTTTGTTTTTGAAAAAAGAAGTCAAAATTAAATTTTTGTGGTTAAAATTGATTAAATTGAAGTACAATTAAGAATTGAGTATAAAGGAGGGGGTAATTTTGTTATTTACTTGAATGTTTCCTTTATTTATAATAAATATTAAAGGGATGGGCTTATTGGTGAAAAAAATATAACCACTAAACCTAGAATACTAAAGATGCTTGGTTAGGGACATATGCACAAAAACCCTAAACTAAATTGAAAGGAAAAAAATCAAACATTTCGCTATATATCATTGGGTAAATAACAATTATCCTCACTGTGGTATGAATTTTGTGCACATGATCCCTTATACTTTTTATATAGCAGAGTTCCTCTTGTATTTTAATATAAATACGTAATCTCCTTGTTCTTTCAAAAATTTACTCTTCCTAAATCCTAATGAGCATGATCATTTAGCAAATGAAATAACATAGAAGGCTATTATATTAAAAGTATAAGAGAGTCATGAGCAAAAAATTCAAAAAATATAAGAGAGTCATGAACAAAAAGTTCAAACTAGAGGGGAGTAGAGTACTTGTATTGAAAGAACAATGGAGTTATGTGAACAAAACTCAAACTTTTAAGTGCTATTAACACTATATTATTTGTTAAAGCATTGTACAATGGGCACGTGATTTAAAGTCATTTACTAGGAGCGTCAACTCAAAAAGCATTTTGTACATCGCATTTATTGCGTTTTTCACATGATTAGCAACTTGCGTTGTTCAAAACTCTCATTCTGCAAAACAAAATTAATAATTATGAGGTAGCCCTTTTCTTTAAGGACACTATTTAACACCATCTTTATCTTATTTTATTGGGTGAATTACAATCAGGTTGAATTAGCAATTATTTGAATCTTATTACACACGTCCATCCTTGTGGTATCAAATTTAATGAAATACTCTCCAACTTGTACCCATTTTATCTCATTCGTCTCCACATTTTAAAACAAGACGATCATAAGATGTGTTTCTTGGTTTGTAAATATCAGATTGTGGTGCATCAGAGATTGTATTTTTGCACAAAACAAATACAAATCAGAGAACATTCCACAAAATTTAAAAAATTATGTTGAATTTAACATCATAAGAGTGGACATATAAGAAGATTCATAGTCAAACGCCTGATTGTAATTACTCAAGGGTGGCCGTAACTTATCCTTCTATTTGATTTCACGTTACTTTTGCATGACCTAAGAATACAAGGACCATTACCTAATTTACCCTTTAGAGAGCCAACAAAGTATATAAAAACTTTATTCTATCTTTTTCCATTAAAAGAAAGTTGAATTTAACTCTGAAAGCTAGTCACTGTTAAGAGTTCAGACTCTGAGGAGAGTAGTAATGTGGGGTGTTGAATTTCAAGACATCACCAAACCCCTCTTTAATTTACTTCTCTTTTGTATGGTGGGATAATTGAATGAGACTTCTCTCACATCTATTTAAAACGTAATATTATTTTCCTAATTTAGAAACTTTTGATAAAGTTAGCTTCTTCTAGTGAGGGAATAATTATACCTTCTTTTGGATATTTGGGACCATTTTTTTCCTATAACTTGTCTTGTTTTCTTCAAATTGGGGGTTGGGACCATTAATTTTGTCTTAAAATCCAGCTCTAACTTCCCTAGGGTTTTTTTTTTTTTTTTTTTTTTTTTTTTTTTTCTGAATTGTTACATGCCACAAGCAATATTGTATAACATCATTAGTTTGACATTTGGTAAGAAATTTAGATTAATGTAATACACATGTTACATGTATTATGTGTGTAATCACAATTCAAAGTTGGCATGACAGCTCTATGTGTGTATACACATGTCGGTACTACCCCAAACTTGAACCTTGTAATTCGTCCAAAGGCGTTATGATTGTGAATCGAAACCAACAATTCTCGTTTCGATTATTATATTGGGAAAATTAAAGAAAACCCTCATCTAGGAAATAATTAGAGAAAACTCTATTAGCTAATATTCCACCCATGTGATAATTTTACAATTGCAAAACTACACTTAGTTGTCAATTATACTCTCAAAACCCTGATCTTATTTTTTAATTTTTCATTTCGCGGCTTTTACATTTCTAGCTTCTCTCTCTTCTCTATTTTCTCTCCTTGTTTTTTTCTTTTCTTTTTTCTTTTTTTTTGTTAAAAATCTCTTTTCTCTGTTTTCTCCGGCAATCTTCTCCGCCGCTGTCGCCGGAAGATTGAGAAAGAAAGAAGAGGAAGCACCCATCAAACATTATAAATGATTTTGATAGCGATTCTGAATTCGAATGCCATGATTGCTACATCGGCACGAAAAGAGGTAAAATTTTCAATTTGTCGCCGGAATCGGATTTGGTGGGTGGTGGTCTGCTTTGGTTGGTGGTGCGAGTTGTGATTTTATTTATTTATTTGTAATAAAAAAACATCATCATATCAAAGTAAGGTGGTGATGTTGTTTTGTGGCGGCGGTGTGGTGACAATGGGGAGGCAAGTTTAGGGTTTTTTGGTGGATCGGGCGGAGGACGGCGCCTGTAGAGAAATTTGGCGGTGTGGCAATAATGTTAGTATATTGTTTGTTTTTTTTAAATAAACCTTAATCGACTATTACATGTTCAATAGTCGATTAAGCTAATCGACTATGCTCTGGTAGTCAATTAAGGTTGATCGACTCCAATTTTTATTTTTATTTTTTGGATTTTTTGTTTACTGATTCCATTGCACAATCATTTATAATGTCTGTATATTTTTTGTTTTTGTAATATATAGTTGATTTTGCATTTTTTGGCAGTTGTGATTTATTATTTTTTGTAACAGATTCTTAATCGACTATGCTTCACATCATAGTCGTGTAATATGCTCCATTGACTTCAATTTTTTATTTTTTTTGGATTCTTTGTTTATTGATTCCAATTGTATAAATCAATTATAATGTTTGTATATTGTTTGTTTTTGTAAAATATAGTTGAGTTTGCATTTTTTTAGTTGTGATTTGTTATTTTTAGTAGTCGGTTCCTTAATCGACTATAGTTCAACATAGTCGATTTAATATTGCTTCATAGTCGATTACTATATACCTGATAGAAAAAAAATTAAAAAAATAATAAAAAAAAATAATAAAATAATAATAATAATAATATTAATAGAAAAAGAAAGAAATAAAGAAGGACACGGCTGATGGGTCATGGGCGGATAGTGTGTAAGGTGGATGGACATAATTGAAAAAATGTGTAGCTGAAATTAGGAGTGAATTTCTTCAAATGATGCAAAATAGTTTGGGCATTTCCTCACTAAAAGAAGTATTGAGAGAGTTATATCGAAGAACCACCATTATATTTTATATTTCAAGATATGATACTCAATCTTACTATTCACAATTTTAATTTTTAATTGGGCTATTACAAATAAATCAATGGTGGTCAATCTATTTCAATCTAGGCGCATCTCGAAATTCTTTTATAACAAAGTCTAGAGGTCCGTAAAAAACTAAAATATCCCATCATATTTTAATATAATTCAATTTCATCTACTTAATCCTAGTTTAAACCCAATTTGGCCTCAATTTTTCAAATTATTCAATTTTGACCTCCAACCTAGTTTTGATACAATTTTAATCATTGATCGCTGGTCTTTGACTTTGACTTTCATTTTTTTTGAATTTTTTTTTTCCGCCGCCGTACGCTCACTGATGATAAACGTTGGTCTTCGGCGGCGTTGATTTTTTTTTCGCCGCCGCTGACTAGCGGTGTTGATTTTTTTTTCTTGTTTTTATGAAAATTTTTGCTTTTTTTTTCAAAATTATTTTTGGCCTTGGTAAAAACACTAGTACTATTGTGGTTTACATTAATATTAACTATATTACTGTGTGACACAGTAATATTAATACAACAAAATATTATGTTACATAATAAATTATTAAATAATACAATTATATTATTATGTTGACCGATTAACAAAGCCAACAAGATAAAACATTAAAATATGTTAATATTAATTTAGATAATAGTAATATTAATGTGTTCACTGTAATTTTACTGTGAACCACAGTAATATTACTGTCAACAGTCAGCCGCGAGCGGGAAAAAGAAATCAATAATAATATTGAAAAAAGTCAACGCCAGTCTCCCATTGGAAAAAGAAAATTCATAAAAAATAAGTTTGAAAAGAAAAGATCAAGTTCGATTTTTTACAGTCAACATAAAGAAATTGAAATTACATTAGAGTTACAAATAGGACTTAAGTTTAACGAGTTAGGGATAATTTTGTCATAAATATTAAGTTTGCCTTTATTTACGTGCAGAAAGAAAGCTGCAATGACTTTTTTGAAATAGTAACTTTCATTAGATTATATCTGCCAAAGAAACAGGCAAGTCATCACCTTCTTTACAGTCCATGGCCAAATGTTTAGCCAAATGGTGAGCTAATCGATTACCAGAACGCTTAATAAAATTAAAAACACAATACTGAAACGATTTAGCAATATATAGACAATCTTCTAATATAGCACCGAAAGACGAGGCATCCCGTTCTTGAGCACGAAGAGCACTTATGATTTGGAGACAATCGCCTTCAAATATAACCGACTCCCAACCCTTTGCTTTTGCCATATTGATCGCAAGCAAAGCCGCCTTTGCTTCACACTCCACTGGCAGTAAACTCCCTCGGAAGCTCTCGACTTTCCAACCAACACAATCACCTCCATTGTCTCGAGCAATAGCAGCAATAGAAAAATACAATTCGCCTCTAGGCACAGCAGCATCAAAATTGATCTTTATTACGCCGCTAGGAGGTCGAGTCCATTCCCTGGGATGAGCAATCATAGGCTTGACAGTAGGCGGCAGTTGTGCTTGCTTAAAAGTTTCCAAAAAGACCTGACCCAGTATAAATCGTCATCTTCGTAAAGCTTTGCCAACTCCTGCCTAAGTGTTCTCGCCTCCTCCACCCTAACGTTCGTTTGTTCAGCCGTTTCTAGAAACTGAAGACGGTTTTGGATTTTTTCAATGCGGCGCCGAGGTTGGTGACCTCTGCTTTTACTCCATTTAATAAGGGCAATGCGGCAGCCTTCGGTCCTTTGCATTAGCTCGTCGGTTGGGTCTCCGTCCATTATGTTATCCCATTGTTGTTGGATTATAGCTTCACACTCATCCCTTCGCATCCAAGTAGCTTCAAATCTAAAAGGTCTATTATTTTTTTGCCGCTGAGCATGACTATTCACACTCAAAGAAAGTTTGATTGGAGCATGATCGGATCCCAAGAAACTTAGGTGCTGGACTTTTGCATTTGGAAACAGGCTGATCCATTCGGTACTCGCACACACTCTATCAAGGCGGCAACGAATAGTATTGGGTGATGTTTGTTTATTGGACCAGGTAAAAGAGAACCCTTGGAAGCCCAAATCCGTGAGATTGCATTGATCTAGAACCTCCCTAAATGCATGAATACGAGATGGAAGACGTGGAGGACCCCCTTCCTTTTCACTGTTACTCAAAATTTCGTTAAAGTCCCCTCCCACAATCCATGGCAAATTTTGTGAATTATGTAGGCGTCGAAGAAGATCCCAAGATATCTACGACCTTGTTCCGGACACCCGTAAAAACCCGTAATCCGCCATTTATTTCCCCGTTCGCAATCATTAACCACCACATCTATATGATTTTGAGAGAGGCTCAAAAGATCCACCACTAAGTCTTTCTGCCAGAAAAGAGCCAAACCGCCTGATTTACCCACACTATCCACACAAACTCCAAACAGGTTCCATTTAGCCTTTAATTTTTCAATAAAGGCAGGTGATGCCCTCGTTTCTGAGAGAAACACCATAAGGGGCCGATGTACTCGAAGGATTCCTCCGAGCGCGTGAATTGTCAAGGGAGCCCCGAGCCCTTGACAATTCCAAAAGATGCAACTCATTGGTCTCGGCGGGACTGCATTGCAGTCTCCGCCGTTGAGCTAAGGTCTTCGTCACGAAGCCACAAGAGTTGTTTCTTGCTGCACCGTTCTGTTTCACACTCATTATTTTCCACCGCCTTGTGTTTTTTATTCTTTTTTGGGACCACAACCTTCTTACGTTGCAACGGGATGAGTTCACTGCTTGCCTGGAACTGAATCGCATTATTTACCAAAGAAGTGTCATCAAACGTCAAATTTCTATTGTTTTCCTTTCCACCAGCTATTACCAGACTCGAATTTGCATGACCTTGCGGCTGCCCAAAACTGAAGATGTCGGCACCGCGTGGAGTGGCTTTGGTTGTTGATGGAACTTCGCCAAATTTGTTATTCAACGCCTGCATGGGTGATCTGCTCGTATCTCCTTCTCTTATAGTCGAGGCCCTCAACCACGTGCCATAAGGAAAGTTCTCCCCTTGGTCGACGAAATGTTCCTCATAGCGTGTTGGGCATTTATTCTCCGCGTGGCCAATAATTCCACACAGAAAACAGAAATTAGGCAGCCTCTCGTATGTAAATGCAACCCAGATCTTTTTACCATCGGGATTATGTAGAAATATCCCCCTCTTCAGACTTTTGTTCACATCAATTCGGACTTTGATTCTAGCAAACTGGGCAACTTCCAAAGTTTTCGAGTTTAGAACCTCAATACAGTCACCAATCTTATCTCCAACTAGCTTTGCAACATCTGCAGATCTGCTGGAAAGTGGAAGATTATGAATCCTAACAACAATGTTCATCGTATTAATGTCGCATGTTGTTGGATCGGAATTTGGATCCAGATCTTGAAGGAGGAGAGCATTTTTGTCCAAAATCCATGGGCAACCATTTTTTGCATGAGTGTAGTCGAGGGCATGATTGAACGTCACAATGAATCTATTCGAGCCCAGTGGGCGAAACTCGCTGCCTTTCACCGGTTGGAGTAATCGGGTAAGATTGGTCTTGATCGTATGTGATGAGATCTCTCGAGAGCAGACCAACCTCCCCAGAAGTTGAAGCCTTTGAGTGGGAACCCTAGTTACGGTAGGATGTTCAACCGTAACCCCCTCTTCTTCATCCACCGTTAGCAAGAGAGATCGAGCCATTGATTCCGATATACCTTCCATTAGTGAGTGAATCAAGAGATAGATGAGAGGCGGAGAATAAAAAGGTAGAGTACAGCGCCGTCAACCCTGCTGAGAAAAGATTACAGATGGAGGAGAAATTAGGTTTAAAAGATGAAAAGATAGGGAGAGGAAAATCAGGAAATTCAAAAAAGGAAACAAAACAAAAACCCTAATCTTAAAACTCAAATATGGCTAAAAAATTGGTCACAATAAGTACAAACTGATCCAATAGTCCAGATCCTTGAAAAATATGCAGGAATTAAAATGAATTGGTGAAAGTGAAGATGACCAGTCATCCGCCTCTCATAGCGAGAGAAAAGACCTCTCATAGCGAGAGAAAAGCCATTTGGTATTTGGTGTAAGCTGCAATGACTTAATCCACACGTTTCAAGCTGTATACTATTGGGACATCGATCTTAAAGAAAAGGGTAATTTGTTTTCAAGTAGAGATACGCCTTGACTTTTGCTCTTCTCTTTTGTAGTTGATATTCTAACAAGATAAATAATATATTATATAATCATTATATTTTCCATAATAGAAGTCAAACGAGGTGTTCCATATCTAAGAGGATAAAGAGTAATATTATTATTTTCTTGCATTTGTTTTCTTATAAAATTTATTTATGAATTTCTTGTTGTCAACTTTATTTGACGTACCAATTCCCTTAACTGATTTCTTGGCTTACTTGCGTCATTTTTATCTACGAATTTCGAATATAATTTTTTAGTGATAGTAAACAAATGAGTTCTCTCTCTCTCTCTCTCTCTCTCTCTCTCTCTCTCTCTCATAAAGTAAACTGTATGTACAATCTATAATATGTCAAATCACAAGTTCGAATCCCCTTGCCAACGGTCGCTAGGTCGAGCTTGTCACACATGGTTAGCCTAGTGTGGTTTACATCTCTCGTATGGTTTGCAAGCTATTATACGAGAGTGTAGGTTTACCCAGTGCACCTATATGGTTGGCTGCGGGTTCCTGCATTATCAAAAAAAAAAAAAAAAAAAAAAAAAAAAAATATAATATGTCAAATCAAAGTGTATATATAAAGAGTTGGTAGGAATTAGGATAATTAAACCTGGCCGATCTCGAGCAATTGGAGGTCCTAGCTAGGCGAGGTTTAAGAGTTTGTAAAAAACCGGCATCGATTTGTATTGTATAATATGCACATTAATTTATTCTATTAGCCAAGATATTTTTATTAATAGTTAAGACTTTTGGGAAAATATGAATGAAATATTGACGAAGTTAAGGTAAATGAAAAGTTTATGGAGTTCAGTCTTTTTTGAAAATAGTATAAAAATATTATTGAACAAGTAAATATATGTAACCCTTGTTTAACTATAATAAAAAAAAATATAGTATATTTTAACTTGCCAAAACTCTATGAAGTTATTAAAAAATGCAAAGATTGCTTGAAAAAATTTTATAAAAATTTGATAGAAGAGCTCAATATCTAACTAATTATAACTGATATAGCTAAGACATTTCATTCACATCAAATGTTAGAATAGGTGTAAAAATTTACAATAAATACGTAATAATAAATACTTAAATTATGTAAAATAATATAGTTATGGTTTTTAAAATGTTTAACTATTTATAAAAATCGGGGACTCGAGGCGACCGCTTGTCTCGCCTATAGTCAAAATCGGCTCTAAATTAAACTTTTGGTCCTTATAGTATGCACTTTAAATTAATTTTAGGCATTATAACTATATTATTTTTACCACCATTTTAGTTCTTAAACAAGCCAACTTTGTTTGCTGTTTTTTCTCAGCCTAATGGCCGATCAACAATATAATACATATTTACAGTGTCCTTAGGGGGAGAAAAAGGCCCAACAATGAACAAAGCCCATGACCTGAACAAATGAGTGTCGGGGAAGGTATTTTCGACATTAACCCTCCAACGATCATGTTAGTCGGAGTATCTGGAATGATATGGATCGGAGAGAATATAGAGTCAATATGTGAATGAATGTATGGAGAAACCTTAACCTTCTCTTGTGCTACAAAACTGTATCAATGTGAGTTGTTGATGTTCGAAATGTGGATCGTATAATTCGAAAAAATACATTTTTTCAAGTGCTACATTCTAAAACATACTTTAGTAATATTATGTTTATGTGGAAAAATGACATTTATGGAGTTTTCATTGGTTTTTATCTTCCAACCGAACCATTACCGACCATACTTTTAGGCGGATAAACAATTTTTAACCGACCCATTGGATCGGGTCGAAAATTTCAACCAACCCATCTATAATGGGTCGGTTGATGGTTTCTAATATTATCAAAAGTTGGTTGATGATTGCACCAGGCATTACGCAGAATGTGGATATTTTTACTCCAAAATTTGATTTTTTTTTTATGTGAACTAGGTGGCGGGTATAAACCATCAACCGACCCATTCCGGAACCAAATATTCGGTTGCCAACCATCAACGAACCCACAAAGCTTGGGTCGGCAACGGTTTTCAAATTTGAGCAAAAATGATTTGACGGATGGATCGGTTTTTAGGCTGGTAATCAACCGTTCCAACCAAGTTCAAGCCCTATCCTTCCTATTTGAAGGAGAAAATTAACTAGGTGATGATGAAAGATTTAATTTTGGTGGTGGAAAGAAAATAACAAATTTGTACTAAAGAGTAGGGATGACCACGTGACACATTTGACGTGGATATTGCATCCACGACTCTAGTCCCATTTGATTACAAGACCCACGTCGCCTCGCCTCAGCGAGGAGTTCATATTTTCTCGAACCGACCCACTAAAAAACCTGCGAGATGAACTATTAGTGAAGAATTTTACCCTATTTAGAGAAACAAAATCAATAATTCTTTTATTTTCCTACCTAGGCCAAAGCGCAAGATTGGTGACTACATCTGGCGACGAAAACTGCCTTTTCGCGACGCTTTTTACGTCTTGCGACGCATAATTTTCGTCAATTAAGCTACAATCGTCGCCAAAGGCCATGTTGCAAAGCCATCAACGAAAAAACATTTGCGACGCCAAGTTTAGCGACGAATCACATAAATCGTTGCCAATTCCGTATTTTCTGAAAAAAAAATTGTTTTTTTATTACTCGCGACGGATCAACTATTTCATCGCAACTATTTTGTTGCACGTTGTATGCAACGAATATAAATAAAGTTGCAAACAATAGCTACTAAAATATATTTCGTCGTCAAACTTAGCGACATTTGAAATTTTTCTATCTCACGTTCTCTAAACATTTAGGCGACTAAACAATATTTTCGTCGCATGGTTCGAAACATTTTGGCGACAATTCTCAAGTATGATTAATTTGTAGTAAATGTTTTAGTTTTATATTTAATTTGCGACGACTTTTCATTAGTCGCAAATTTATTTATTTATTTTAATATTAATTTTATTTGTTTAATTATTTTAAATTAAAAAAATAAATCCGCTACTTTCAGCTGTCTTACAAAAAAAACTAAGCACTATTAAATTAAAAATATTAAAACCACGATTACGGATTAAATTTCAAGGTAGCACACAAACATCAATTAAAAAAATACATAAAAACTTGAAAGCATAAATGTATTATGTTGTTACAAACTTTAGTTTAAAATGCACACTAACTTCATCCGTTTTTTTATACTCCAATATCATTAGGATGAGTCGACGTTGAGGATTGTAATTCTTGTTCTCTAAAACGCTCGAGCAAGGTGTTCACAATATCTTGGGTTTTCTGCAATTGCTCTTGCAATCGATCTACTTTTTCGTCTTTAATTTGCATTTATTCTTGCATTGTTTATCGGGTTTCCAGCAATTTCTCTTCCAATCGATTCACTTTTTCGTCTTTCATTTGCATTTATTCTTGCATTGACTTCATTTGAATCTCCACTTCTGATGGTGTTGAAGAAAATCTCGACTTTTCGATCCTTGTGCTTGCACTTTTAATTCCAAGGCCCTTACTCTTTCCCAACATTTTTTCAATTGCAGCCAAGTTGGCTGTGCTTTCGACACTTCCATCGCGCATGGTCTCATCATAAACTCGCTCCAAATTAGCCTGAAAATGATTAAGTACACAAGTTTAGCCAAAATTTCAACAACATAACAACTAAATATGAGCATACCAAAAAAAAAAAAAATCTTTGCGTGTACACAATAACTTAACATATTCAAAATAAAAATATCCATATCCACACATCTCAACTCTGTAATTATTTAACATATCAAGCAATTAAACATGATAAACTAAAATATCCATGTAATAAACCACAACAACATTTCCATATTTATAGATTAAAACCGCAGCCATATCCATATATCCCAACTAAACATAAAAAATTAACATACTACCTATTGAAGAATTGCATTACACTTATCGAAATGAGAAGTTGTTCAAGAGTTGTTGTCCCGCTATACGGTTCTTTTGTCTCTCCTTCCTCACTAATATATGGTCCGATTTCCCTCAACACATCAATGCCCATATATGTTTTCTTATGCGTATCAAACACCGTAGGATTTTTACCAAACTTTTTAAACTAAAAAATAGATTATACTAAGTATGTATTATAAACTTAAATAAATTAAAATTAAAGATCAAGCCACTTACATCACTGTAGAACCAACTATTGATACTTGTTCGACCTCAATGGTGGTCTGTCGACACTTTCTTTCTCGAGTCCTTGCATTTAGTTGATTTGGACTGTGAAAAATATTGCACAAACTAATGCATAATATATGAAAATATGATAACTAAATTAAAAGCATAAAATGTACCTTCCCATCATCCCGGAGTAGAAATAGATTGAAACTGATCACATAGTTTCTCCCAAGTTTGAGCGTTAATCCCATTCGGACGATTTGTCTTAGCGGCTGCAAGGTTTGGCGCTTTATCAAAAACCGCCATCAATCTTTTAGTTTTTTCATCTTTCCAACGACAATTGGCAGTTTCATTGAACCATTTATTTATAGCCTCATTTTCAGGAAGTTTCCAAGTTCCCTAAAAGGCATACCAAAGATTCAATAATTAATTTGTAACAAAATAATTAAAATAAGTGAAATAAATAAAATAATTTGAACTTTGCCTTAAATTCTTTCCACAATCCCTCCCCACGACCCTCCGTACTTAGGCCATGAAATACACGAATCAAAATTGTCCCAATGTGTAGCCTCGTCACTAATTTCCACCGCCAACTTGTACCTCTTGGGTGCAACGAGAATAATCATACCGTCAAACTCCAAATCAATTAAATCGTTACCTGTAGACTCAGCACCTATAATAGGCTCAACATAAATATACTCCTCCCACATTGCTCGCCTGAGAAAGAAAATAAGATACACATATACAAAAATTAAGTGAAGACAATAATATACTATGACATACATGACATTATATGACAATAAAATATGGCATAATGATAACATTTATGTCACCAATGACCCTTTTGCTTTGATTGATCTAGTGAGATAGATTAAATATTCCCAATGTATCGATTGCTTGGTTGTATTTTATAGTGTGTGGATTATTTGTGGGTCCCACAAGCAAATCCCACAAGTCTTTGATTCCATTATGTCACCTCTAAGGTGAAATTGCCCAATCCCTTTCCTTTCTGCCCTGGCCCACCCAATTACTATAGTATTTGCCTTAACATCTTTTATGCGAAAAACCAAAAAAGCCCCGAGTAGTGGCCAAAATTTCACATCAACCACATAAATACATAATTTTCCCCATTCCAACTTTGGCAACCCTAGCTGGTGATTTTTCGGTGAAACATCTCGCGTCAATTGAATTTCTTCTCCACTCTTTTGTACTGTATCTATTTTTTATAGTCAATACATTGAACACATAAATCTTATTTTAAGTTGTGCGGTGTTTTTTTTCCGTATTTGTCAGTGGTGGCCGAAGATCGACTAAAGTTAAGGTGGAATTCTTGTTTTCCCAATTTGGAATCAGCCCAGGTTAGTGATGGATTCTCCAGTACATCCCAACTTTTTCGTGCTTTTACAATTTTGCTACAATATTGTAGTTGTTCGTGGGTGTCTGTTAATGATACTTTTTGTATTTTGGCTTCGCCTCTTAAGGTTCTTGAAACTGCCAGTGTGAAAAATTGATTGTTATGGTTAGTGTTAATTATTTGTTAGTGATTTTTCCGAAAATTATGTTCTTGTATTTTTTCCACAATTTTAAAACGAATGAATATCAACAATTTTCCATTTGTGAGTCATTATTCTTGCTGAATCCCTCTTGTTTCTGAATGTTTTTTTTGAAAAACAGCCTTGTCATTTGAATCGATGGATATTATCAGAAAAGAAGAGGTTACGGTTGTACTCAATCAAGTAATAGATGACATTATGCTTGATATAGTAACTTTTGTTCGATTTTATTTGTTTGTGAGGCGTCGTCGTCTTACCAGTTCAGCCCATGTTCCGAGATCATATAGTTTGATTGCTAAAGCACCATCTCAAATGAATAATTTGAATGACCTTCTGAGTTTTAATAATGTGACATGTCATGATAATCTTATAATGAAATTGGACACCTTTAAATGTTTTTGTTACCTTCTTGAACATCTTGGTGGTCTTCTTCCAACAAGAAATGTCCAAATACCCGAACAAGTAGCTATGTTCTTACAAATCATGGGTCATCATACAAAAAATGTTGTTGTCCGGTCTTCTTTTAAAATATTTGGGTTCACCGTTAGCAAACATTTCTAGGGTTTTAGAAGTTGTTCTTAAATTACACTATGTCCTCCTGGTTAACCCTCAACCTATAGATGAAAATTGTGATAATGAGAGGTGACACTTCTTTAAGGTACACTCAATTATTGGTGAATATTTTCCTTCAAATTATAAATTTTTTCATAATATAAGTTTTATAACATCAATGGCAATATTTTTCCCACGTGATTAGGGTTGTATCGGTGCACTAGATGACACTTATGTTGATGTATGAGTTTCCTTACTTGATAAACCAAGGTATAGGAATCGGAAGGGTGACATATCTGTTAATGTACTTGCTGTTTCTGATGTTAACCTCAATTTTGTATGTGTTGACGGCGTAGGAGGGATCTGCCGCGGATAGTAGAGTCCTTTGTGATGTTGTCACTATGGCTAACGGGCTAAGGGTGCCTAAGGGTAAGAACCTTAAAAATTCTTGTTTTAGAATCACAAATGAAATACTACGTAATAACAGTGTCATGTCAACCTATAGGTTACTACTATCTCGTTGATAACGGCTACACTAATGGGGAAGATTTTCTGTCACCTTACCATCTTAAAGACTACGCTGTAGGCACACTTGTACCTCAAGACTATCAATAATATTTCTACATGAAACATGCTAAAGCCCGTAACGTGATAGAGCGTGCATTTGGAATTTTAAAGTCTAAATTTGGTATTCTTCGGAGTGCCGCATATTACCAATGAAAGTTCAAAACCGCATTATAATTGCTTGTACTTTAATTCACAACTTTATAAGGACTACGGATGACTACGATCCCGTGGAGGCCCTTGTTCCTCAATTTGTGACAACCAATGAAAATACTTCAAACTGTGTCGAAGTCGTACGAAATGTCGAGTCATCCCAACAATGGACCGATTGGAGAGACAATCTCGCGCATAACATGTATAACGAGTGGGGTAGTAGTAATTAGTAAAACCAAATGCTATTTTGAACAGTTAATTGTTATGGTTTGGACTATTTTATGAATTGTAATTTTATTTAAATTTATTTTCTCATGACTTTGTAATGTTCAACTGTTTGTGTGTTATTTATTTTATTAAATGGTACTTATTTTTTTACGTGCTTTAAAAATGTGTGATTTTTTTCAATCGTATTAGTTATGGAGGGAACTAGGATGTCCCAAAGAAACTCCAATTTGAAAGAGAAATCGGGAAACACACGAAGGACTTGGACTTTGATAGAAGAACAAATGTTGATTTATGCTTTGACAGACATTGTTGCGCGTGGGTGGAAATGTGATAACGGGTTCAAAATAGGTTATCTTGCTACGCTAGAGGGTGAGATGTCTGTTTCGTTTTCCGGGACAAACTTGAAGGCTGAGCCCCACATCCATTCCAAAATTCATGTTTGGAAGAAAAATTACGGTTGGTTAAGTTCAATGATATCACGTAGTGGTATCTATGATTGATGTGCAAGATGATAAGGCCTGGAATGACTACGTCAATGTATTATGTTTTTATAAGTTATAAACAGTATGCATTTAATGACATTTGCTAACTTATAAAATACGTTAACATTTTTAGACCGACCCAGCTGCCCGTACTATGCGCTAGAAGGTATGGCCTTACTACAAGGACTGGCTTGTCATATTTGGCACAGACTGGGCCACTGGGGAGCATGCCGAGGCCTTCGTTGAAGCTGTTAATGACTTAATTGGTTCTTCAAAGGGAAAAGAACCGACAAGTGTTGGTGGTGGAAATGTTTGTTCAGGAGACGCATCGATTGATGGTGACAGTACTTCATTTGTGTCTACCGGAGGTGATAGTGCAACTAGCCTTAAAACCACTCGAAAAACAAAGTAGAAAAGGGCCCGCGTCGATGACGCAGACCTTCAATTGGTTGAGATGATGGTGAAGTTTTCGACAAAGCCGACGAAAAATTGGAGCACCTTGTGAAAAGGGTTGGTTTTGAGTTCGATGTGTCAGAATCGAGGAAAAAGGTTTTCGATGCCTTTAGCTCATTCGAATATTTGTCTGGCGATGACAAATTGCATGTGACGAAGGTCCTATGTGAAACGGCCAAGGACATGGACATCTTCTTCAGTGTCAACGACGAACACAAGGAGCTAATGGTGGCGATGATTTCGGACTTAGTTGGCGACGATAATAAAACGTCGCTAACCGTGATAAAATTAAACGTCGCTAGGAGATAAAATTCGTCGCGAATTTTCGTCGCCAGTCTTGCGTTTTGGCTCCGTACGGTTCAAATTTTTTGATGTACTAATTGTGAAATGCATTATTCCAACTATTTGTTTTTCATATACACCACCAGTAGAAAAAATAAACAAGGTAGATCAATAAAAATATGTAGGAGCAACAAAATAAGAGTAATAGATCAATGAACACACAATGGCCAAAATAAACTGCACTGTCATATTAATACAATTTGGAAAGACAAGTGCTTACAATCATTGACATATTTTTAATCCCAAAAAAATGACAAAACAACACACACACGAAACACTCTAGAATTATATAAATAATGCCGATTGGAAAATTAGATTTTATTTCATCAAACAGTCCTCTCATATCTCCGAGTTATTCGAACAAATTGAGGTAGTTGTCTTATCTTTTTTTAGATAAGTTCGATCGTTACCAGATTTTGGACTCGGAGTTGGGTAGGTCCGTATTCCGACAGCACCATAGTTGAAAGAGTTCGGGTCACTATAAATTGTTTTTGATGAACCCTCAGAGTAAGAGTAGTAATTCAAATAGTCGGAAATGTTAAATTCCTTACTCTTTTCCGAAGTAGACGAAATATTGACGACATAAATTATACCATTTTCAACTTGTGCAACAGGGCCTTGTGGGACAACCACCACATTTTCATCATTCGGTTCATCCTCGTTATCAGACGATAGTACAACAACGTCGGGGAAAGGTTGAGCATACACCACAATGTCTTGGAAAAAAACCCGACAACTCTTACCATTTTGATTCGCCGGATATACAGTATTGGTATGCAGAATACTTCTCCTACAACAATGGATATAAAAAAAAATTCCATTACACACATATTAAATATCGATGGTAATTATATATAGGTCTTGCTTACCTTCATTATGTAATCCTATATTACAGCGGCAGTAGTTACAATGTTGGTTTTTGGATTATAGTACACACCATCTAACTTCAATAATCGTTGAAAGTTTCCAAAACGATTACGAAGGAGGCCGAGTTTTTTTAGCAAGAAATCTTCGGAGAAAAACAGTCCGTGCTTCGTTGTGAACATGTCTTGTGCTAGGAACCAAGAGCCATATATTTTGTCGGGCCAAACAAAGCTACCAAGTTGCACTTCAACGACCATGAAGTCAATGAAAATATTTTCAATGTCTTCAACCCAATTTATTTGCATTAAGATCTCTCCCCTTTGAAATATTGGTTGTTTTTTCGGTGCCATAATATTTTGAAGACTTGAATAGCCAATGAACATTAGCACACACTTTATACATTTATTTCCTGTTTTTTTATTCATAAAATAATTCACATAATGTGCATTTATATTCTCAGCAATCAATACAAATGGGTTGGAAAATGTCTTTTCTTAAATTTTACATCAACCCTTTTTCCAAACAATAAATCCCAACTACTTAATTTATTCCAACAATTAAAAACATGCTGTCATTAATTATTGAAATTTCTTTGCTTAGCAAAAAGAATAAAGAATACGTACACTTGGCATTAATTCATGCATTGGGCGACAAGTTCTCGGCTGATGTGAAAATTAGGCAAATGCAGTCATGCGTGATCATATTTCATATTAAGAATGCCGCTCCAATAGACTTCACCGACAAGACAAGGTATTATGAAAATGAGCCACTAGTTATTGAAGACGGGGAAGACAATGAAGGATCAGAAAAGATGTGGGGGAAGCTGCTAAAATTAATGAAGGAAAAGAACTTGTGAATGGAAATATGGAAGGCATATCTGGTCATGAAGGAAAATAACCTGAAAATGGAAATATGAAAGACATATCTAGTCAAGCTGGGGAAGATGTTGGTCAAGTTGGGGAAGATGTGGTTGCTGAGTTGAAGGAGATGTAAAATTAGGTGGGGTCTACTATAATATATGCTAATGTGTTAAATATGTTTTTTTTTCTGTTATCCTACTATAGGATGTGTTTTTTTTTTTTTTTTTTTTTTTTTTTTTTTTTTTTTTTTTTTTTTTTAAGTTTGATGTGGTAATGGAGTATACCATTACAACTATTAGCCTAGGATGGCAAATTTTCTAATGTGAAATATCTAATTAGCCATCAAATTTGTGCCAGTTTCAAATCCAACATTTATCCTTTCTTTCTATTAAAAACGAATGAACAACATAAATTCAAACCATATTTATAACAGACACGGAGAACAGTCATATATACAATACATGCACCCTATTTTAAAAAAACTAAATTAATTGAATGTGTCCTCTGTTCCAATTCATTATAAATTATACTGTGATTTATAAGCTATCATAAACCACAAAAAACAACAATAGACACAAAACTCACTACACTAGTGTCATAGAACATAATATTTCCTAAAAAACAGATATTAAAGTTACGAAATACACAACACTACATACACATGTAATAAACAAATATCAACAAGTATCGCCTCCCTTATCGTAGGTAAGTAAGAGTGCTTACTTTTTGGAACCACTTTCTTCAATTGTGCATTTAATAGCTTCTATTTTACCAGTTGTAATTCAGATTCGAGTCTATTGATTATGTTCAACAAACCGGGAATAATTAGTTTTGATCGGTCACACATCGGAGGATCGTACCATCTGCATAGGTCACAACTTTGCACCTACAAAACGATCCACTTTTAAAAGTACCATCAATGAATTAAAATACCAAATCAGACTACCACCAATATGAACAACAACTTCATTTGAATTATAATAGTTATATGTCAAAAGATCCCCAATATAGTGAGATCTGCAATTTCGTAAACAAAACAAGTACCCATTTGAAACCCTAATACTTTGCAACCCCAAAATACAAAAAATGAACCACAACAACAAAAATTCATAATACTTACACCTCTTCGAGGACACGAGATAAATCGACGCCCAGGATTTTTATCTGACCAACAAGTTTGCAAACCCAACTTCAAATTGCAACCACAAAATCCAAAATCGTTCGGGGTAAAGATGTCTTCACGGAATGTTTTGTGAGATGCGCTTCCACCGACGCCGTTGCTGGACCCAGAGCTCATTCCAAATATATTAGGTAGGAGTACAAACGATTGAGAAAAAAATGATAGAAATCGACCGACTTCGTGAAGGGTAGAGAAATTGAATTTTTATTTTTATGTCATGAAAATATTATAATGAAATTTATTATTATTCTTATAAAAAGGTGCTTTTTAGAATATTTGTCAATAATCATATCATCTCACACAAAACAAACGTGTGAGTAATTTATCAACACAAATATACTCAAAAAAGAAAAAACAAACAAACAAGAGGATAGCAAAATTACATAATCATCTCCACCACAAATATATCTAATCTATACTAACATACTAATCCTTCCCACAAAAGCAATAGAACCGTAAAAGAAGTAGATTATAAATATGGCAAATAAAATGATAACATTTAAAGAAGTAGATCACAATCCAAACAAGCTAACAATACTTCAAAAAATATTTGATCAATAAATAGAATTAGTCACTCTTCAATATAATCTATAGTATTAATGTCATTGTTTATAGAAAGTATCTCATAATATTCATCTTCAACTGCATTGAGATCATCAGGAGACAAAGCAAAGTTATCTCTTGGTTTAATAACAATAGTAACCATCCATGGCCTACATGGCCATTCCTGAGATTTTCGGGGACCTTAGTGATATTTTAAGACGGTTGAAAAATGGGGCCCTTCTAAATTTTACATTAAAACTCATTGATTTTGAAAAATGATGATAAACTCTATGTTAAGTCGTTTTTTGTAAGGTATATAACCAGAGGCAAATGCTATATATTTGTGAAATGGTACCGTCATAGTTTCTTAAGGTTCAGGGGTGGCGCCCCCTGAATTTTTTAAGGATAATTTTGATCAGTAGCACTAAAACAAGTGAATACATATAAAAATAAACAACTAATGCATTATAAATTTAGTAATTCGGGCTCCATGATTAGATGAATTATATAAACAAGTAAAAATCGTGTATTAATACCTTCTTATGAATTGGGGTTCTCAATAATTATATATATAATATATAAGTTTTTTAAATAAATGCTAATATATAGAGGGTATAAAACAATTTGGGGGTTGTAGTCGACCGCCTACTTCGCCTCCCCTCAGAGCCGGCCCTGATGGCCTATCACGTGTATCCTCAACGTAAAAAGCTTGCAATACATGACATGATAGAACAAAAGGACTTGCTTTTATATCTAACTTTGTTAAGTTCACAAGTGTAAAGCATAAACCGTCTGTCTTGTTCTGCAAACATGGTTATCAAATCATAAATCGAATCTACAATCGTTTTGTCAAAATTGCAAATCGTAAATCATAATAAATCGTAAATCATAACAAATCGTAAATCGTAAAATTTAAGAAATTTCATTAAAATATTAATGCATTAAATGATGTACACATGTGTGTGAGTATATATATATATATATATATATATATATATATATATATATATATATATATATATATATATATATATATATATATATATATATATATATATATATATATATATATATATATATATAGATATATATATATATATATATTGTTCCATACAAATCTACAAACAAAACAAAAACGTTATATGATTAACATGCCAATATTTAAAATTTAATAGTAAATGAACTTTAGAAAAGTTTAACACAATAAAAACAAAAAGTTTAATATTAAAAAAAATTGATTTATTACTATTTAATTTGCAGTATTCGTCAATAAATTTTTTTTATTGTTTTTATGTTCAATTAATATATATTCAAGATCTCATTCAAACTCCTATATGCGGTTAGTTGATGGCAACCGACGCGTGTCTGAATAAATCAAATATAACATTGAAAAAATAAGAATAAAAGTCTCTTGAATATATCTCCTACTTTAAAATATTATTAGAGTTGTAAAGTACAATACAATATTATCGTTTTTTTAAATACAATTGATGATGACAATATTAAAAGAAGATAAACAGTCCTTATAAAATGTAAAAGTGTTGGTATTACGAGAAATTATCATATATTAACTTGTATTTGTACTTAAAAGTTAAAACCTAATATTTTAGCACAAATTTTAATTTTATTATTATATATATATATATATATATATATATATATATATATATATATATATATATATATATATATATATATATATACATATTGTTCCATAGAAATCTACAAACAAAACTATAAAAAGTTATATGATTAACATGCCAATATTTAAAATTTAATAGTAAATGGACTTTAGAAAAAATTAACACAATAAAAACAAAAGTTTAATATTAAAAGAATTTGATTTATTACCATTTAATTTGCAGTATTCGTCAATAAATTGTTTTTATTGTTTTTAGGTTCAATTAATATATATTCAAGATCTCGTTCAAACTCCTATATGCGGTTAATTGATGGCAATCGACGCGTGTCTGAGTATATCAAATACAACATTAAAAAATAAGAATAAAAGTGTTTTGAATATATCTCCTACTTTAAAATATTATTAGAATTGTAAAGTACAATAAAATTTATCGTTTTTTTAAATACAATTGAAGATAAAAAATATTAAAAGAAGAAAAATAGTCCTTATAAAATGTAAAAGTGTTGGTATTACGAGAAATTGTCATATATTAACTTGTATTATTTGTACTTAAAACCTAATATTTTAGCACAAATTTTAATTTTATTATATATATATATATATATATATATATATATATATATATATATATATATATATATTTAAATACATATTTGGAAGAGAAAATCATTGATGAAATCTTATATAGCGAACGTCTCATAAAACATCCAACAATTTAACATATTAATTTTTTTAAAGAATGCCAATAGTGGATCACATCTAAGTATCTATGTTTATTACACTCTTAATATAAACTAGCTAATAAACTAGAAAAAAAAACTAATAAAAACTAGACTATATATTTTATTACTAATTACCAATCAAATCATCATCATCATCATCAATAATATTTTGTATTACTACATGAAGTATAATTTGTAAAGATGATCCGACAAAAATAAAATTATGACTAAGTTAGCACATGGGATAAAGCAAATAAGAAAATCTAAAGCAAAAAAAAGAAACAAAGAAAAGCTAATATGTTTGACTTACTTTTAATTTTATCACATAGTCAATTTTAATATCACATTAATGTCTCCATAGTCTTTGAATGAAACTTTATTACTTCAACAAGGACTCAATAATCTACCACTAGTACTAAAAGCGGATTACAAAACTACCTTAGATACATGATATCTAGAATATCCCTTGCAATGCCTGTATGGGTGTAGCTCAACTGGTTCCGGAGGTGGTAAGTTGGTGCAAGGTCCTAGGATCGAATACTGGCAGTCGTAGTGTGAGAATTTCAACTCCAATGAGTTGGTTCCTTGTGGGCACCAGGTCCGGGTCCGCTACCTTAACGGGCCGTTGAGTTACCATAATTTACATTCCTCCATCAATCCTTGTCGGACCAAGGGATGAGGGCCCTGGGGTGAGGGATTTCGCCTTTTGGTGCTAGAATATCCCTTGCAATTAATTAATCTCAAAGTTGGATACTTGCTCCAAAATGACATATCGAATACTGAAAATTTATATTATTTTAGCTTCTCTACTGAGTAATTAGGAGAACAATATGATACTTTTCGCAAAAGAACCACGTAACGACGTATCACTTTGTTTATTGCCTATATATAATTGCAACTATTTACTTAAACCACCTTTGTTCAACTGCCTTTCCTTTACCTGAAAAATCTAACATCTATTTACTAAAATAGGTGTTAGATTAATTAATTTAACAATTTAAATTAATTAATTAATCTAACACCTATTTACTAAAATAGATGATTGTCGATCCAATTATCTAATTGAGATTAATTGAAAATAATTTTCCAAAAATTAAAATCAATTTGTAAATTTAATTTTAGAAATCTGAAATAATTTTTTTTTTTTTTTTTTTTTTTTAATTTTTATTTTCAGTGAACCGGTTCGGCCGACCGGTCTGACCCGTTCGGACCGAAACGGTCTGGTTCTGCCCTGTCCAATTGACCCAAATCAGTGGGCCGGGTCAGTCGGACCGAGAACCGGTCTGACTGACCCGAATCCACTTGGATTCGGTCGATTGGATCGTGCTCAACCATCAAACCGGCCGGTTCGACCGGTTCGATCCGAATAATTAAAAACCGACGTTAAAAAAATAATTTCAGATCCGTTTTTCCAATTTCAAACAATTTTAAAGTTGGAAAATTTTAAACAATATTTCAAAAATATTTTTAACTTACGAAAACTCCCAATTACATAATACAACAATCACTACTTTAATAAATCGAACATGCATAAAATCATAGCATATTAATACGAATGCAATTAATTGCGCAACGAGCTCTGATACCACTGTTGGGTTTCGGGCACGCGTACGCAGCGGAAAACAAAAATTTCATGCGAATTAAACGAGTTTAAAACACATAAGCACATGCCCGATAATATAAATCAATTAATTGCGTACCTTTGCGCTTCCAGCGAAATTTAAATAACAACATACATGCTAATTAATTTAACCGAATTTATATCAACCTAACATGCTCGCGTTTAAACCAAATAACATGCTTGCAATGATTAAAACGATTACACATAATCACATAAAATCACACGAAAGCAAACATGAATATATAACGTTTAAACGTAAACTAATCAAGAACATTGAGTTCGGGTGTTTACCTCTTGAAGCGTGAGGTAGGAACGCTAAGCAAGTCGAGATTGCTACGGAAACCAATCCGTACAATCCGGGGCAGCAGCGGTGAGACGTCCACGGCGGCGCGTGAATCTCACGCGCGGTCTTCTGGGGCGGCGCGTGGGGTAGCGTGCGGCTTCGGCTCGTGCGCTGCTCCTCGATTCTTCGATCTTCGATCTTCCTCCTCTCGGATTTCACCTCGTATACTTCGATCTACTAAACATGTGGCACTAGACACGTAATAGTTAGAAAAACGGAAGAAAAAAGAGAAGGAAAGAAGCTACCGAAGCAATCGGCCGACGAACGGCCGATTCCGGTGAAGTTCCGGCGACGGCGCCGGTGACGGCCGCGGGGAGAGGGCGAGAGAGAGAGAGAGAACGGCTGCTAGGGTTAGGGTTTTCACTTGTGTGTGCAAGACGTATAAATATTGTATTTATAGTGTCTTGCATAAAACCCTAGCGGGCTGAAGTTGGACCGGGCCCAACAGCTTAAGTTCGCTAGTACTTTTACTTGCTCGTTTCTCTCAATCCAATGACCGAAAAATTGCAACGATTACATTTTCGGAATCATTATAAAGTCCTCGTCATTACGAGTGTCAATTCTCATTTTCCAACTTTCTAAAAGTGGAAACCCTAGTTCAGTGCACTTTCTAAATTTGGAAACTTCCCGATTTAGAAAGTCCACTACAACGCTCGCCTATTCTTATTCTCATTCGTAATTCCAAATTACGAATGTTGGACTCAATCGTATTGACTTCCAATTATGCAAAGATAAACTATTTTATCTCTGACCGTTTATTCAAAGATCTCATGTGCACGAGCAGTGTGACCCTCGATGGTTCAGGTGTAAGCTAGCGGTGGGCCCACAACTCTTTGTGGTCAAAACTCGTCCCTTACAGTTACGATTAAGATGAAGCTCGTTTCATCTTAATCACCCAACGAATCAAGATTGGCGTCTAGCAACTACGCGTCATGATTCCCTAGATACAAATGAAGTGCCTGCAAGAACCTTCAAATATAGTTAACGTACAGTACGGTCCCTTCGATGCATATGTCCCGATCGAACTAGAGGAATTGGTTCATCGAGACCTCTTTATATGTTCGATGACGGTGCGATCGTTCCAAGTGTTGTAATCGTCACGTGCATGACTTAGAGAATCGAATTCTCTAATCATCACTTAGTCAGCTCTGGCCAGAGACTTAGAATGATTACAAACTTTCAGAACACACAGGACATCCAAGACTATTCTAGCGATCGAATCCCCGACTACAATGCACAGACCTCCCACTAGATTTTGGACTGCACGAACACTGGCCCTTGGGATGGTCCTCGGTGGAACTCAGGGACAGGTCACGATACAGCTGGTCCTCTAGTGAAGTCACGGTGATGTCTAGTTCATAAGGACTAATGGTGTACAACTATACCATAGATATCTCTACTCGATTATTGGGAACCACTTAGAGATTTCTAGGGTGAGGGAGTTCAGTGAACTCGTCAACTTACGAGCACCCACTTATGCATGCCGATATCACAATACCTTTACTGATGAGATGCTGTACACATACACTAAGTGCTAGTCTTAATGGGAAATGCCGATATCCTCATTAGTGGCGTAACCCTTCGACTAGGAACACGTTTAACAGTTATAATACTTAAGTAAATATCTCACGATCCTAACGATCAATTACTAGTACTTGTAATAACTGTAAGGACTATATCTATGCTTGTGACAAAGGGACAAAGATATAGAATGCCAAGGTGTTTTATCATTAATACGAATAAAGATTCGTTTATTACAATAATAAATACGAAAGACCACAACCACAAGTTGGCTTGTTGGTCACCTACTCTAACAATCTCCCACTTGACCTAAAGCCAACTACCCATAAATCGCAATCCCATCGACTCTCGATGTTTCTCATGGACCGATCTCGGTAAAGGCTTCGTGAAGGGGTCTGCAAC
This sequence comes from Erythranthe guttata, assembly GCF_056151865.1. NCBI lineage: Eukaryota > Viridiplantae > Streptophyta > Magnoliopsida > Lamiales > Phrymaceae > Erythranthe > Erythranthe guttata. The sequence continues at coordinate 7,601,015 of NC_142540.1, forward strand.
GTTCTCTTCCGAGGTGACTCGTTCTACTTTAACTTCACCTCTATCAATGTTCTCTCGGATCACGTGATACTTCCTCAGAATATGCTTCGACTTCTGATGAGATCGCGGCTCCTTAGCTTGTGCCACGGCTCCGGTGTTATCACAGTACAACGGTACTGGATCACTAGCATCAGGAATGACACCCAACTCTTGGATGAATTTCCTTATCCAAGTCCCTTCCTTTGCAGCTTTGAACGCTGCAATGTATTCCGCTTCGGTAGTGGAATCGGCCGTCGTGTTCTGCTTGGAACTCTTCAACACACGGCACCACCATTAAGCGTGAATATAAATCCAGAATTCGACTTTGAGTCATTCACGTCCGATTGAAAACTAGAGTCAGTAAAACCCTCTAATTTCAATTCGGCACCCCCATAGACCAAAAATATATCCTTAGTCCTTCGCAAGTACTTGAGGATATCTTTCACGGCTTTCCAGTGAGCCGGGCCGGGGTTAGACTGATATCTGCTTGTGACACTCACAGCATACGCAATATCGGGTCTCGTACATAGCATGCCATACATTATGCTTCCTATGGCAGAAGCATAGGGCGTCCTTTTCATCTCCTCGATTTCACTAGGTGTTTGCGGACACATAGATTTCGAGAGACGAACCCCATGGGACATTGGCTAGAATCCCTTCTTGGATTCTTCCATGCTAAACCGTTTCATAACGGTGTCTATGTACAGGCTTTGGGATAAGCCAAGCATCTTCCTCGCTCTATCTCTATAGATGCGTATTCCTAATACATAAGATGCTTCTCCCAAATCATTCATTGAGAAACGTGTGGACAACCATGCTTTCGTTTGCTGCAACATTCCTACGTCATTCCCAATGAGTAGAATGTCATCAACGTAAAGCACTAAAAATATCACTGCCCTCCCACTAACCTTCTTGTATACACAAGGTTCCTCCGGATTCTTCTCAAAATCAAACTCTTTGATAGTTGAGTCGAACCTAATATTCCAACTTCGGGATGCTTGTTTCAATCCATAAATGGATCGCTGGAGCTTGCAAACCTTTTTCTCACTTCCAGAAGATATGAAGCCTTCCGGCTGCGCCATGTAAATTTCTTCCACAATATCTCCATTAAGGCAAGCGGTCTTCACATCCATTTGCCATATCTCGTAGTCGTACCACGCAGCTATGGCCAGCAAAATCCTAATGGACTTCAGCATCGCGACTGGTGAAAAAGTTTCCTCATAGTCAACGCCTTGCCTTTGAGTGTAACCTTTCGCTACCAATCTAGCTTTATAGGTCGATACCTTTCCATCCACTCCAATTTTCTTCTTATAGATCCACTTGCAGCCTATAGGAACAATTCCCTTAGGTGGATCTACCAAGGTGCACACCTTGTTGGAGTACATGGAGTCCATTTCGGATTTCATGGCAGTTAGCCAATGTCCCATGTCCGCATCCGATACGGCCTCGTTGTATGTTCTTGGATCTCGTCCAAGATCAACATGATCCTCATCATTTTCGAGGAGGAATAACCTATCCGGCATTTTCCGAACTCTTTCGGATCTACGCACCTTAGGTTCAGGAGGTATATTAGTGGTTTGTTGTATTGGTTCGATTGCTTGTTCTTGCGTTTGAACTTCACTTTGTGGTTCTTGAACTACTTCAAGTTCTATCATGCTGCCCTTTCTATCGGATAGAAACTCCCTTTGCAAAAAGGTGGCCTTTCTTGAAACAAACGTCTTTGCTTCTTTGACATAATAAAACTCGTATCCCATTGAGTCTTCGGGATACCCCACAAAATAGCACAAGTCAGATTTACTATCCAAATTATCTCCCACTAACCGCTTCACATAAGCGGGACAACCCCATATCCTAATATGTTTGTAGTTGGGTTTCCGGGAATGCCAAAGTTCATACGGTGTGGATTTAACTGCTTTGGTGTTAACTCTATTCATCAAATACGCGGCAGTACGAAGTGCATGACCCCACAAGTATGCCGGTAAGTTCGTGAACCCCATCATTGATCGAACCATATCTAATAAAGTTCGATTCCGACGTTCGGATACTCCATTAAGTTGAGGAGTTCCCGGTGGAGTCCATTGGGACTGTATCCCATTTTCTTTTAGATAGTCAATGAACTCGATGCTCAAGTATTCTCCACCACGATCGGATCGCAACTTCTTAATACTTCTTCCGAGTTGCTTTTCCACTTCGTGTCTAAAATCTTTGAACCTTTCAGATGTTTCAGACTTGTACTTCATCAAGTACACATACCCATACCTAGAATAATCGTCGGTAGTTATATCCACCCTTCGCACTAACACTTAGTGGACCACATACGTCTGTATGGATCAAATCCAAAAGACCCTCGACTCGTTCCATTTTCCCTTTGTAGGGTGATTTGGTCATTTTCCCTTTAAGCCAAGATTCACAAGTTTGTAGTGATTTCACGTCCTCCAAAGAAAACAATCCTTCACTGACAAAATCGTTCATCCTTGTTAAAGAGACATGACCTAATCTAGCGTGCCAAAGTTGTCCGGGGTTTTGATCTATCTCCTTACGTTTTGCTGATATAACATTTATAGGTATTTCATTTGGATTTAGTTCATACAAGTTGTTTAATAGTCGTCCTTTGCAAATCAAATTCTCATTCTTTTGTATAATGCAAATCGAATTTCCAAAAACAAAAGTAAAACCTTCAATATCTAATACAAGAATAGAAATAATGTTTCTAATGAGGGACGGAACAAATAAACAATCGTTCAAAACAATAGGAAAACTAGAATCCAAAACATTTAAGTAAATTGTGCCAATGGCTTCAGCAGCAACTCTTGCTCCATTCCCCATCCTTAGGAAGGTCTCACCCGCTCTAAGTCTTCGACTTCTTGTCATTAGCTGCAAATCATTGCACAAATGTGAGCCACAGCCCGTATCCAATACCCAAGAAGAAGAGTTGACAGACAAATTTACGTCAATGAAATACGTACCCTTTTCAGAACCTTTCTGCTTCAGGTAAGCCTTGCAGTTGCGGCGCCAATGTCCTTTCTTTCCACAGTGATGGCAAGCATCATCAACTTGTTTGCTAACCTTTGCTTTGGGGCCCCCACTACCTTCACCCACTTCGAACTTGCTGTTTGGGAAGGGAACTCTTTCCTTTCTCTTCTTTTGGAAAGAACTCTTCTTTCCAGAAGTAGCAGCAATGAGAACAGACTTCTATTTCTTAATGGTGGACTCGAAGCTGACCAACATGTTCATTAACTCATCCAAGGGAGGATCCAGTTTGTTCATGTTGAAGTTCACTATGAACGATTCATAGGAACTAGGGAGAGATAACAGGATCAAATCCAACGAGAGCTCGGCTGGGAGGGTGACATCAAGATTCACTAGCTTTTCAAGGAGAGTGATCATTTTGAGACAGTGCTCGTGGACCGAAGTCCCTTCGCGCAGTCTTGCCGTGATCAACTCCTTTGTAGCAGCGTACCTCGATGCCCTAATATTCTCACTATACATGCTATCGAGATGAGCCTTTATATCGAAAGCATGCAAGTGAGACTCATATTTCCTCGCAAGCGCGGGCTACATGGCGGCTATCATATAGCACCTAGCATGAGTGTCATCTTTCTTCCAAACTTCATAAGTTTCCTTCTCAGCATCAGTCGCTGTGTCAGGTATAGTGGCGGGAAGTCTCTCGTTCAAAACATTGAGACGCTCCTCAACAGTTAGTACAAGCTTAAGACTACGCAACCAATCTAGGTAATTAGGGCCATTGAGTTTATTGTCGAGGATTGACATTATGGGATTCTTAGACATGATTATCTGAGACATTTAGAGAAGAGGATTATTAGAGATTCGCGTTAAATGATTGTTACAATTAAATTTTTGGACTTATGTTATTTAATTGTTCTTCCACTAATTTTATCGAGTTCCACTTCCCTCTAGTAGACAAACGAGAAAACTGATTTTTCTTAATGGACTTTAGGTCCAATAGACAAATATAACCCGTAGTTAATTTATCCCGATTATATTTGCCCAAAGGTAGATCACAATCAATCATATCCTCAATATGACCCTAAATTAATTTTCCTCACACTTGATAATGACCTAAGTTAATCTCGCGAATATCAAAATCGTTGTGTGTCAAGTCTAACCTACCAATCAAAGACGCTCATAGAACTTGATTATGCCAAACTAATGCAGTCCCTAGTTAATCTAGCCGACCACGTTAATTCAACATAACCCTTTCTACGGCTACCTTCATCGTTATGTCAATTGAATTACAGCTTACTCTACCATAGCACTCCCCGCTAACACGGCTTACTGCACTATATAAAGGGCTACACATAATCCAACCGTTGGCAGAAGGAAAGAAATAACTCAACAGATTGGGTTTTTCTTTATAGCTTGAAATGATTCTTAATTAAATAAGAATGAGGGATTTTTATTAAAAATGTTTTATCTCATCAGAAGGTTTGGATTGGTCTATGTGATTCCTACATCTATGTTCTCTAAAGGTATATGGAAGCGCATATTGTCCCTAAGAGGAACATACGACCTCATTTCATAATTAATTACATTAATTAATTATCGAGTTTTTCAAAATAATTATAGAACCTCAACTAGCATAAATCATTCAAATAATGTTGAGGGACTACTAATTAAGTTGAACCATAATCAAAATTATGAATGTGTTCTATTAATTGAAATCGATTTAACAATTTAAATTAATTAATTAATCTAACACCTATTTACTAAAATAGATGATTTTCGATCCAATTATCTAATTGGGATTAATTGAAAATAATTTTCCAAAAAATTAAAATCAATTTGTTTTAAGTTTAATTTTAGAAATCTGAAATAATTTTTTTATTTATTTTTTTATTTTTTTTCAGTGAACCGGTTGGGCCGACCTGTCTGACCGGTTCGGACCGAAACGGTCCGGTTCTGCCCGGTCCAATTGACCCAAATCAGTGGGCCGGGTCAGTCGGACCGAGAACCGGTCTGACTGACCCGAATCCACTTGGATTCGGTCGATTGGATCGTGCACAACCATCGAACCGGCCGGTTCGACCGGTTCGATCCGAATAATTAAAAACCGACGTTAAAAAAATAATTTCAGATCCGTTTTTCCAATTTCAAACAATTTTAAAGCTGGAAAAATTCTAAACAATATTTCAAAAATATTTTAAACTTACGAAAACTCCCAATTACATAATACAACAATCACTACTTTAATAAATCGAACATGCATAAAATCATAGCATATTAATACGAACGCAATTAATTGCGCACCGAGCTCTGATACCACTGTTGGGTTTCAGGCACGCGTACGCAGCGGAAAACAAAAAATTTATGCGAATTAAACGAGTTTAAAACACATAAGCACATGCCCGATAATATAAATCAATTAATTGCGTACCTTTGCGCTTCCAGCGAAATTTAAATAACAACATACATGCTAATTAATTTAACCGAATTTAAATCAACTAACATGCTCGCGTTTAAACCAAATAACATGCTTGCAATGATTAAAACGATTACACATAATCACATAAAATCACACGAAAGCAAACATGAATATATAGCGTTTAAACGTAAACTAATCAAGAACATTGAGTTCGTGTGTTTACCTCTTGAAGCGTGAGGTAGGAGCGCTAAGCAAGTCGAGATTGCTACGGAAACCAATACGTACAATCCGGGGCAGCAGCGGTGCAGCGGCAGCAGCGGTGAGACGGCCACGGCGGCGCGTGAATCTCACGCGCGGTCTTCTGGGGCGGCGCGTGGGGTAGCGTGCGGTTTCGGCTCGTGCGCTGCTCCTCGATTCTTCGATCTTCGATCTTCCTCCTCTCGGATTTCACCTCGTATACTTCGATCTACTAAACATGTGGCACTAGACACGTAATAGTTAGAAAAACGGAAGAAAAAAGAGAAGGAAAGAAGCTACCGAAGCAATCGGCCGACGAACGGCCGATTCCGGTGAAGTTCCGGCGACGGCGCCGGTGACGGCGGGGAGAGGGCGAGAGAGAGAGAGAGAGAACGGCTGCTAGGGTTAGGGTTTTTACTTGTGTGTGCAAGACCTATAAATCTTGTATTTATAGTGTCTTGCATAAAACCCTAGCGGGCTTAAGTTGGACCGGGCCTAACAACTTAAGTTCGCTAGTACTTTTACTTGCTCGTTTCTCTCAATCCAATGACCGAAAAATTGCAACGATTACATTTTCGGAATCAATTATAAAGTCCTCGTCATTACGAGTGTCAATTCTCATTTTCCAACTTTCTAAAAGTGGAAACCCTAGTTCAGTGCACTTTCTAAATTTGGAAACTTCCCGATTTAGAAAGTCCACTACAACGCTCGCCTATTCTTTTCGTTTTCTTATTCTCATTCGTAATTCCAAATTATGAATATTGAACTCAATCGTATTGACTTCCAATTATGCAAAGATAAACTATTTTATCTCTGACCGTTTATTCAAAGATCTCATGTGCACGAGCAGTGTGACCCTCGATGGTTCAGGTGTAAGCTAGCGGTGGGCCCACAACTCTTTGTGGTCAAAACTCGTCCCTTACAGTTACGATTAAGATGAAGCTCGTTTCATCTTAATCACCCAACGAATCAAGATTGGCGTCTAGCAACTACGCGTCATGATTCCCTAGATACAAATGAAGTGCCTGCAAGAACCTTCAAATATAGTTAACGTACAGTACGGTCCCTTCGATGCATATGTCCCGATCGAACTAGAGGAATTGGTTCATCGAGACCTCTTTATATGTTCGATGACGGTGCGATCGTTCCAAGTGTTGTAATCGTCACGTGCATGACTTAGAGAATCGAATTCTCTAATCATCACTTAGTCAGCTCTGGCCAGAGACTTAGAATGATTACAAACTTTCAGAACACACAGGACATCCAAGACTATTCTAGCGATCGAATCCCCGACTACAATGCACAGACCTCCCACTAGATTTTGGACTGCACGAACACTGGCCCTTGGGATGGTCCTCGGTGGAACTCAGGGACAGGTCACGATACAGCTGGTCCTCTAGTGAAGTCACGGTGATGTCTAGTTCATAAGGACTAATGGTGTACAACTATACCATAGATATCTCTACTCGATTATTGGGAACCACTTAGAGATTTCTAGGGTGAGGGAGTTCAGTGAACTCGTCAACTTACGAGCACCCACTTATGCATGCCGATATCACAATACCTTTACTGATGAGATGCTGTACACATACACTAAGTGCTAGTCTTAATGGGAAATGCCGATATCCTCATTAGTGGCGTAACCCTTCGACTAGGAACACGTTTAACAGTTATAATACTTAAGTAAATATCTCACGATCCTAACGATCAATTACTAGTACTTGTAATAACTGTAAGGACTATATCTATGCTTGTGACAAAGGGACAAAGATATAGAATGCCAAGGTGTTTTATCATTAATACGAATAAAGGTTCGTTTATTACAATAATAAATACGAAAGACCACAACCACAAGTTGGCTTGTTGGTCACCTACTCTAACACGTGATAGTACTCATAAAAAAATACATCGTATTTCGTTGTCTTCAAACCTATATGATATAAATAATTGGGCCAACCTAATGGGCTACAATTCCTTTACCTATTGGGCCACAAACCCAATATTGAAGACCACTACCACCGAGGCCCAATCACCTTCAAATAAGGTTTGGGCCCGCCAATCTCAACTAAGATATAAATAAATGTTTGAATTCATTTCTTAAGGTACGTCCTATTAACTGAGCAATACTACCCACTATATTCTCTGGACTATTTATACTATCAGCACAACTGACTTGAGCGTCGGAGGGGTTTCCGCCGGATCTACCTCCGGCCTAGTTCACGTGTTCTATGATCGCAGGTATCTCAAGGTCATCAAGCTCGTGAGCCAGTGATCCACTCTGCTCTTCCAGTTCATCCTACTTCAACACTCTAAGGTGATCTATCTCTAGTATCATCACTATATTTTTAATCTCAGGAGAAGCTAGTACAGCACAGGGGGGCTATAATAGTTTTAAACAATTTAGTTATATAGATAAAAAAATTGAAATATGTATCGAAGTTCTTTAAACTTGATGAAATATATCAAAATGGTAAAAGTATTTTATCAAAGTGATATATTTAACCCACATAGTCACGGGAAATTTTCACAAAATGAAAATTGAATAATGAAAATTCTAGTTTGTAAGTTGTTACATAGATAATTGCAAGTAATTTGCAAGTACTTTATATTGTTATATTTTTTAATTAAATATTATAGACATTTACTTATTATATGCTACTCTTGCTACCAAAATTCTTTAAAAAAAGGGCCCGTGTGTATGATTCTGGATTTGTCATCAGCGACAACTGAGTAAGTACTTTTATTATTTTATGTTGAATTTTTTATCAAACAAAAAAGAAGTTGTCAACAATTACGTGGATATTGTGACATGTACACTTCAACCAATCAAATGGCTTATACCCATGTGATGGGTAATCTCTACACATGGTCTTGATCTACATGGTTTAGATAGAAACTAATATGCCACATATGTACGTAGCATGACTTGAAAATCCCACATTAATACACTTGTAATCACCCTATGAATAGATATCCTTGTTTAAGCATGACAATGTTCAAAAATTTCTTGTATAAATAAGTGTGCTTGGCCATATGAAATATTCATTCAGTAATATACAGAACAATTCTTTACTAGCAATATTCTCTCTTTTACAGCATATGTATTTACTTTCTTTATTTACACTTATAAGTTATTCCATATATATATATATATATATATATATATATATATATATATATATATATATATATATATATATATATATATATATATATATATATCTAATTTTATTTTACAACACATTATCAGCACGAGATTTTGCTCGATAGGGATTTGCTATATTTGTATTCTTCTTTCTATTTTATTTTACGAAAATCCAGATCCTCAATCTATTGTCGAAAAGACAAATGAGAATGATGAGCGAATACTTCGGTATTTTATAAGCTATTATTTCTCAAAGGATATGATGGATTCGTATATATACGTATATAGCTAATATATATGTTGAATTGCTGGTGAATTTATATTTGCAAGCTTATGGATCCCAAGCAGTGGTATAAGCACGTGCTAATTTTAACAGATCTGTCGGCCGACTTAGAGGCCAAGAAATATAACTCCGAGTCTAAACTCGTTGAGACTCGAAAGCCATTTAGAGGCTAAATCATAAATATATCTCCGAGCCTGAAGCTCGTTGAGTCATGACGTGATAATATCCGTCAAATGTCGATTTTCAAATATCTAAAAACAAATCCGAGCCTGAAGCTCGTAGAGTCATAGACGAGGTAAAACCCGTCAAGATCCAACTTAGAGGCTATTGATCACAAGTCCAAATTTAAAGGGTATTTGGGTTATTTTGTACCCATTGTATATAAATCTCTCTTGGAAGGTGTAATTCCTAAGATTGAGTTGTTTTTATTAGCGTATATATATTCTATATATTACGTATACTTATTATTATTCTTATTTATTATAGTTACCTTGTATATTAGGTGACCTTGTATATTAGGTTACCTTGTGTAGTAGGTGTTAAGTGTATATTTATACACTTAATTGTACCTTTTAATTGGAGCTTTTGGTGTGTTTTAATGATAATTGGTGCTTAAAATGGCTATTATTTGTATTTTAGGTGCATATTGGAGAATTGACAACTTTTGGGGTGAAAACTGCAAATTCAGAGAAAAAGTGGGCCAAAAGTGAAAAAAACATATTTCTGCAGAATTAAAGACCGCGCGGCCGTGCGGATTTTAAAGCATAATCTCGCACGGCCGTCCGGATGGACGTAGGGGCGCAGTGAAGGAAGTTTAATTACACAAGGAAACCCGCCCTATTATATTTTTGCACCCTATTTAAAGGCCACAAGCACACAATTAGACCTATCTTTTATCTTTTACCTTTCATCTTTAATTTTTAGTTTTTATCTTTCATCTTTCTACACGCAATCAAGGAGCACAAGAACGAAGACGAAGACTTGACGGCTCTTCATCATAGTTCTCCTCTTTTATTGTTATTTATCGCTTTTATGATTTCTCGTATTTTTATTATGCTTTTCGTAGAGAAAATGAGTAGCTAAGTTTTTATTCTAGGATTTTGTTGGAACCCTATGTGGTAATTCGAACCTCTTTTTCGACTTTTATGCAAGTTTAATTCTTCGATTATTTCTTCTATTTTGATCGTATTTAGTGCATGAGTGTAGCTAACTTATGTTGCTATTAGTTATCGGTTAGAATTGATTGACATATCGTTTTAATAATTAGAACATGGATAGAAGAGCATTCGAGTAGTTTTTCACCGAATGTGTGTGTTAATTGCATGTATTATCGTAGACATACAGATAATACCTTAGGTAGCCGTTTACGAGACTTGTTATTTAATGCTTTATTTATACTAGGTTTGCATAGACATATAGTGAATCTTTTATGAATAATAGGTTTTATAGCGCAGCGACAGCTGGTTATGAATAATTTCGTGTCTTGGGTTAATAATCGGGAATAGTAACTTGCATGATAGGAGATTAATCGGGTGAAGAATTATCGCATAGGGGGAAGATAAAATCCTAGATCCATTTTATATTGATATTTTCTCGTGATTAATTGTTTTCTTAATTAGTTTAATTTATTAAGTTAATTAATTTGACAACCCTGCGTAGGCTGGATAAAAATCATAATTGTTAGGATTTGGTACTTAGGATTAAATAATTTACGTATTCCCTGTGGGATCGACATCCGACTCTCACGAGTCTACTTTACTACTTGTTTGCGATACGTACACTTGCGTGTTGGTATTTAGCACCCAACAGTAGGTTATGGTTTCCTACATGTAACTATATATATGATTAATATACGTAAGAGATATCATTCTCTCTTTTCTCCAATTATATTTCTCCTATATGGTATCAGACCTAGCCGTCACCATCTTTCTCCCCTTCTCGGCCGTCGCCCTTCTCTTCTCCATGGCCGGCGACACTTCTTCTTCCTCCACCGCCCCTCTCAATCCTTTCCACATCGCTCATGCCATCTCCAATATCAAATCTCTAATCCCCGTTATCCTCGATCTGAAAAATCCCAACTATCAAAAGTGGAGCCATTTTTTTACAATTACTGTCGGTCGTTTCTGTCTCTCAGATCTTCTCCATGTAAAACCCCGACTAGATGCAATCTCCGCCGATGAATGGCAACGCGCCGACTATCTCCTCCAATCTTGGATCTACGGCACCATCTCTGATGATTTGTCCAGCATAGTGCTCTCCAAAACCTCTACCGCCAGTGATCTATGGACGGCTATCTCATCTCTCTTCACTGATAATAAGGATTATCGAGCCATTCAACTTGAAGAAAAATTCAAGTCCCTCAAGAAATTCACTCTCTCCATTCACGATTATTGCCAAATAATCAAGACCACGGCGGATAGCTTGGCCGATGTCGGAAATCCAATCTCCGACTAACAACTCGTTCTACAAACCCTACACGGCCTTCCGTAAAATTACCGGACCGTCGCCAATCTCATCTCCTTTCAGAATCCCCTTCCCACCTTTCTACAGACTCGTTCTCTCCTACAGATGGAAGAAACAAGAATTTCTGAACCGGAGCAGACCGCTGCTGATTTCTACGCCTCCAACGCAAACTGTCCATCCAACAGTTGCAACGGTTCCTGCAACAGTTCCCGCGGAGGTAGTTCTTCGCGCTATCAGCGCGGGGGTGGCCGATCCAACCGTCGCGGAGGTCGCAACACTAACCGTCACCCCATGCAGCACTACGGCTATCACAGTGCTCATGGCGCATCTCAACTTTGGCGCGCACCTTACCGACAACCGTCAATTCTGGGATCCGCTCCAAATACATCGGGCCACCCAGCGGCTCAAGCCTACTTTACTGGACCACCTGAACCCTACACCGGTCACTCGGCTCCTACTCAGGTTCTTCCGCAGCAGCAACCGTGCCACAACTCTAACATTTCCATCAACAGTTGCAACAGTTCCTGCAACAGTGCCAACGTGGTGGATCTCGCAAACCGTTTGAATACGGTGACACTTTAGCAGCCTACCGAGTCACAGTGGTTCATGGACAGCGGGGTGACCTCTTATATGGCACCACACTCAGGTAATTTCAATTTTGTTTTTAATCATGGCCGTAATTTCCCCAAACATGTCGTCGTCGGTAATGGTTCCACCCTCCCCATAACCCACATAGGCCACACAATTCTTCCCACCACTCCTTTCCGCCTCACAAATGTCTATGTCACACCCAATATCGTCAAACACCTTATATCTATTCGAAATTTCACCCGCGATAACTCATGTTCGGTTGAATTTAACCCGTTTGGTTTTTCTGTGAAGGATCTTCGGAGTCGAGTCGAGATTTTCAGTTGCAATAGCTCCGGTGACCTATATCCATTTCGCGTCCCTCGCCCCACCTCACCTCCCGCTGCTTTCCTCACTGTCGCAACACCTTCGTCTCACACTCTTTGGCATCGGCGTCTAGGTCATCCCGGCAAACACGTTATGTCCCGTTTATTTTGTAGCAGTTTTCTTTCCCATAATAAAGACCCTAAGGAGTCTCTTTGTAATGCCTGTCAATTAGGGAAACATTTTCGTCTACCATTTGTTTCTCAAAAAATCTACTACTGCTGCTCCATTCAAATTATTCATACTGATTTATGGACTTCTCCTGTTTCTAGTCTTACGGGTTTCAAATATTATCTTGTGTTAGTTGATGATTTTACCCATTATTCATTGACTTTTCTTCTTCGAAATAAATCTGACGTTTTTACAACCTTTGTCAATTTTCATACACTTCTATAAACTCAATTTCAACATCCCCTGAAAGCTTTACAAAGTGATAATGGTCGTGAATTCAAAAATGCGGATTTTCAAACCTATTTCACTAAACACGACATCCTAAATCGTTTTTCGTGTCCCCACACCTCCCCTCAAAACGGACACGCAGAACGAATGATCCGCACTATAACTAACATGATTCGATCCCTCATCTTTCAAGCTCACCTTCCTCCTACCTATTGGGTCGAAGCCCTTCATATATCCACACACCTACTCAATATCTTACCTACTAAAACCACCCAAAACCGGACTCCTCACGAAGCTCTTTACTTCAAACCTACATACTCTCATCTTCGAGTATTCGGCTGTCTCTGTTATCCAAACCCCCACCACACCATATAAACTCGCCCCCCGTTCTACTCCTTGTGTCTATCTCGGTCTCCCTTCCTCTCACAAAGGCTATCGTTGCCTTCATTGATCCACTGGCCGAATCATAATTTCTCGTCATGTTACCTTCGACGAAACTCACTTTCCTTTTGCTGAGTCCACTCCCCCCAAAAACACACTTCCTACCTCTGCCTTGGACGAAAACGCACTATCCCTGTTCCTCCTCCCTCAGACTTCGTCTAACTGTTGCAACAGTGCCTCCAACTGTTCCAACAGTGAACCACCCTGTTCAAACATTCCGTCCAACAGTCATATAACACAGCCACCAACTGTTTCTCCTGCAGCACCACCTGTCGACCACGACCAACTCACAACCCCTTCTCCTACTTCCACATCTCCTTCTCCTACTCCCACACCTCCCCCACCTCCCCCTCACCCTATGGTAACTCGCAGTAAAGTGGGCATCCACAAACCCAAAGTCCCTTTCTCTCTCGTTGCACCCTCTGCCTCTTGCATTCCCACTAACTATCGCCAAGCTCTTCTTGACCAAAACTGGCAAAACACCATGATTGAGGAATATACTGCTTTAATTAAAAACAATACTTGGAATGTTGTACCCCGCCCCCCGTCCACTAATGTTATTTCTGGTAAGTGGATATACAAACAGAAACTCAAGTCTGATGGCTCCCTTGAGCGATACAAAGCACAGTGGGTTGTTCGTGGGTTTCACCAACAGGCTGGCATCGACTTTGACGAGACTTTCAGCCCAATTGTCAAACCAGCCACTGTTCGAACAATTCTTAGTATTGCTCTCTCGCGATCATGGCCAATCCACCAGCTTGACGTGAAAAATGCCTTCTTACATGGAAATCTCTCTAAAACTGTCTACTGCGAGCAACCTCCCGGATTCGTCGATCCATCTCGCCCCACTCACCTGTGTCGTCTCAACAAAGCACTCTACGGTCTCAAGCAGGCACCACGTGCTTGGTACAAGCGTTTTGCATCTCACATTACTACCATGGGGTTCAGAGAATGCAAGTCCGACACTTCACTCTTTGTGTACTGTCGCAACAGTTCACGCGACTGTCGCAGTAGTTCACGCGACTGTCGCAATAGTTCATGCGCCTACCTTCTGCTGTATGTCGATGACATTGTACTTACGGCCTCCACATCTGAATTGCTCCTTTCTATCATCGCCGCCCTTAATCAAGAGTTCGCAATGAAGGATCTTGGCGATCTTCACTACTTTCTCCGCATATCAGTCACTCGCTCGTCGAATGGACGATTTCTCTCTCAACGCAAGTACGCCGACGAGATACTAGAGCGTGCACACATGGATTCCTGCAACCCTTGTCTTACGCCGGCTGACACAAAGAGCAAGTTGTCTTCGACTAGACCCCCCGTTGCTGACCCTACTCTTTATTGCAGCATTGCCGGTGCACTGCAATACCTCACGTTTACTCGTCCTGACATCTGCTATGTTGTGCAACAAATATGTCTATTCATGCATGATCCGAGGGAACCACATATGGCTGCTCTCAAGCGTATTCTTCGCTACATTCGTGGGACTCTCGATCACGGCCTTCAGCTCTCCCCCAATCCGGACCTCTCCCTAATCGCTTACTCCGACGCTGATTGGGGTGGCTGCCCTGACACTCGTCGTTCGACATCGGGCTATTGTGTTTTCCTCGGCAACAACCTCATCTCTTGGTCCTCTAAACGACAGGTAACTACTTCTCGATCGAGTGCGAAAGCCGAATACCGAGCTGTCGCAAATGCCGTCGCCGAAACGACTTGGTTATGCAACCTACTTTCTGAGTTGCTCTACCCACTTTCGAAAGCCACTATTGTCTATTGTGACAACGTTAGTGTCGTCTACCTATCCAGCAATCCTATTCAACACTCTCGTACGAAACATGTGGAGATCGATATACACTTTGTCCGAGACAAAGTTGCTTTGGGACACGTTCGAGTTCTTCACGTCCCATCCGCCTACCAGTTTGCTGATATCTTCACGAAAGGACTCCCTACTCAACTGTTCTAACAGTTTGTCTCCAGTCTCCACGTCCTCTCCTTTCCCGTCTCGACTGCGAGGGTGTATTAGCGTATTTATATTCTATATATTACGTATACTTATTATTATTCTTATTTATTATAGTTACCTTGTATATTAGGTTACCTTGTGTAGTAGGTTAGGGTTTCCTACATGTAACTATATATATGATTAATATACGTAAGAGATATCATTCTTTCTTTTCTCCAATTATATTTCTCCTATAGTTTTGAATAAACCCACATGTACATATCTCCCTTGGAGGATAAATACCCGAGGTCGAGTTGATTTTGATACACGTACATGAAAACATGGACAAATATGACTATTGCCTACTCGATAGTGCAACTACACACTCAATATTAAATAATAAAATATATTTCTCGAGTGTGACTTTGTGCAACACACAAGTTAAAACCATAGCAGGTTCCGCGGAATAATAGATGGCTCCGGGATCGCAACAATTGTGTTGCCTAATGGTACCACTTTGCATATTGAAAATGCATTGATATCCGATAGATCAAATAAGAATCTACTGAATTTTAAAGATGTGAGACGTAATGGATATCATTTAGAGACACTGGTTGAAAATACCGTGGAGTGTCTCTGCATCACATCATATGTTATGGACAAAAGAATTGTTCATGAAAAACTCGAAGCGATAGCTTCTGGAGTGTATTGTTTCCAAATTAGAGCTTTCGAATCCTATGCCACTATGCCATGGAAACATGTTAATCCCAATATACATGGATTATGGCATGATCGACTGGGTCACCCATGAACGACTATGATGCGTAGGATTGCACAACATACTAAAGGACATCCATTAAATATTGACGGCCAATGAATATTTCTGTGAATCATGTTCACAAGGAAAGCTCATTATAAAACCTTCCATTGAAAAGGTCGGTTATGAATCAACTTCGTTCTTACAACGCATTCATGGTGATACTTGTGGACCAATACACCCTGCAAGTGGCCCGTTTAGATATTTTATGGTTTTGGTGGATGCATCTTGTAGATGGTCTCACGTATGCTTATTATCCACGCGAAATGTTGCATTTGCGCGTTTGCTAGCACAAATTATTAAACTCCGAGCACATTTCCCTGATTATCCCATCAAGAATATAGGAATGGATAATGCCGGATAATTTACATCAAAAGCTTTTGATGAGTATTGCAGCACTGGGAATAAATGTCGAGCACCCAATAGCATACGTTCACACTCAAAATGGACTGGCAGAATCTCTGATTAAACGCGTCCAAATAATTGCTCGAACTTTGGTGATGAAATCGAAACTCACTAGTGCAGCATGGGGCCATGCAGTATTGCATGCATCATCACTGATTAAATTACGCCCCACTGCTTATCATATGAATTCCCCAATGCAATTGGCCTTGGGTTTTGAGCCCGATATTTCGCACCTTCGCACATTTGGTTGCGCTGTACAAGTGCCAATTCCTCCTCCTCAGAGGACTAAAATGGGTCCCCAACGCCGACTTGGCATATACGTTGGGTTTGATTCACCGTCGATTATTAGGTTCTTGGAACCAATGACGGGTTATTTATTTACCGCTAGATTTGCGGATTATCATTTTGATGAGACATTATTTATACCGATTTGTAAGAATATTCAGAATATCTGTGATAATGATAAACAAAAACCAATCGACAATCTCACATGGTGTGAGCAACGCTTATCTCATCTCGACCCGTGTACCTCTGAATGTGAAAATGAGATCCATAGAATCATTCATTTACAAAATATTGCCAATAGACTTTCTGATGCATTTAATGATGTCAGTAAAGTTACGAAGTCTTATACTCCAGCTGTGAATGTTTCAGCTAGGATCGCTATTCCTGAAAAACATGCGAAAATGAATGATGATCCCCCACGACAAAAACGGGGTAGACCAATTGGATCAAAGGACGTTGTTCCTAGAAAAAGAAAGGGGAAAATTGATGAACCCTCGAGCCAAGTGGTTCCTAGTGAGAATGCTCCAGATGAATCTGTTGAGCCTGATATCGAAAAAGCGATATCAAATCTCGGGAATACCGAGAATCCCATAAGTTATTGCAATGAAATATGGGATAGAAATGGGATAATCATCGATAATATTTTTGCATTCTCGGTTGCACAAGAAATTATGTACGATGATTATGATAGTGAACCGTGTTCCATAATACAATGCCGCCAAAGAAATGATTGGCCTAAGTGGGAAGAAGCAATAAAATCTGAATTGGCTTCCCTAGAAAAACGGAAAGTATTCGGGCAAATCGTTCAAACTCCGGATAATGTGAAGCCCGTTGGGTATAAATGGGTATTTATCCGTAAGAGAAATGAGAATAATGAAATTATACGATATAAAGCCCGCCTTGTTGCTCAAGGCTTCTCCCAGCGACCTGGGATTGATTATGATGGGACGTATTCACCAGTGATGGATACGATTACTTTTCGTTTCCTTATAAATATGGTCGTCCAAGAAGGATTGGACATGCGTCTAATGGACGTTGTAACGGCCTATCTATATGGTTCACTAGATTCTGATATTTATATGAAAATTCCCGATGGATTTAAAATGCCAAACTCTGGCGCTCCTCGTGAACTGCACTCAATCAAATTACAGAGATCATTGTATGGTCTAAAGCAATTCGGTCGCATGTGGTATCATAGATTGAGTGAATACCTTATCAGGGAAGGTTATAAAAATGATCCCATTTGCCCATGCGTTTTTATTAAAAGATCAGAAACCGGATTTGCTATTATTGCGGTTTATGTAGATGACATGAACCTAATTGGAACTCATGAAGAGTTAGCCAATGCAGCTGAATATTTAAAGAAAGAGATTGAGGTCAAGGACCTTTGAAAAACCATACTATGTCTCGGTATTGAGCTTGAGTATAAGAATAACGGCATACTTATACACCAATCTGCATATACTAAACGAGTACTCAGAAAGTTTAATATGGAAAATTCTAATTCATTGAGCACTCCTATGGTTGTGCGCAATTTAGATCCTAAAAATGATCCGTTCCGACCTAAAGAATTTGATGAAAAGATACTTGGCCCAGAAGTGCCGTATCTCAATGCTATCGGAGCGTTAATGTATCTAGCACAATGCACTCGACCTGATATCACTTTTGCGGTAAATGTGCTTGCGCGATACAGTTCTAAGCCTACACGGAGACACTGGAATGGTGTTAAACATATTTTTCGATATCTCCGTGGTACTGCAGATTTGGGATTATTTAATTCAAAGAATGCTACTAACCAAGGGTTAGTTGGTTATGGCGATGCGGGATATAGACCTGATCCCCACAAAGCTCGCTCACAAACTGGATATTTGTTTTGTTATAATGGTGCAGGTATATCTTGACGATCTACCAAAGAGACATTGGTAGCCACATCCTCAAATCATTCTGAAATAGTAGCTCTTTATGAGGCAATGAGAGAATGTGTTTGGCTACGATCAATTATTTCACATATACAAAACTGCTGCCAATTACATCCAGTTACAGCCTCGCCCACTATCAGTTATGAAGATAATTTTGCATGTATAGCACAAACAAGAGGCGGATATATAAAGGGTGATAGGACCAAGCATATATGACCAAAGTTCTTTCATACACATAAGCTTTAGAAGAATGGAGAGATCAATGTTCGACAAGTTCGCTCAGCGACAATCTTGCTGATTTGTTTACAAAGTCCTTGCCGATTTCTACATTTGACAAGTTGGTATACGCTATTGGAATGAGAAGAGCCAATGTGAAACAAGATTGACGACCCATTTCGAATGCTATATTGCTCATTTCATGGGGAGTAATGATGCGCTGCACTCTTTTTCCCTTATGACTGGTTTTGGTCTCATCGAGTTTTCCAACGAAGGTTTTTAATGAGGCAGCTTAAGCACACAACTTGAACAACTCGTACAATAATGCTACGTCCAAGGGGGAGTATTGTGACATGTACACTTCAACCAATCAAATGGCTTATACCCATGTGATGGGTAATCTCTACACATGGTCTTGATCTACATGGTTTAGATAGAAACTAATATGCCACATATGTACGTAGCATGACTTGAAAATCCCACATTAATACACTTGTAATCACCCTATGAATAGATATCCTTGTTTAAGCATGACAATGTTCAAAAATTTCTTGTATAAATAAGTGTGCTTGGCCATATGAAATATTCATTCAGTAATATACAGAACAATTCTTTACTAGCAATATTCTCTCTCTTTTACAGCATATGTATTTACTTTCTTTATTTACACTTATAAGTTATTCCATATATATATACATCTAATTTTATTTTACAACAGTGGAACAATTGTTGTTGACATAAATTTCTATTATAGTCATTTTGATTTTAAGACAAATTGATTCTAGGCTCATAGGCTCAGACTCAATTATGTTAGAGTAGGTGACCAACAAGCCAACTTGTGGCTGTGGTTTTTCGTATTTATTATTGTAATAAACGAACCTTTATTCGTATTAATGATAAAACACATTGGCATTCTATATCTTTGTCCCTTTGTCACAAGCATAGATATAGTCCTTACAGTTATTACAAGTACTAGTAATTGATCGTTAGGATCGTGAGATATTTACTTAAGTATTATAACTGTTAAACCTGTTCCTAGTCGAAGGGTTACGCCACTAATGAGGATATCGGCCTTTCCCATTAAGACTAGCACTTAGTGTATGTGTACTGCATCTCATCAGTAAACGGTATTGTGATATCGGCATGCATAAGTGGGTGCTCGTAAGTTGACGAGTTCACTGAACTCCCTCACCCTAGAAATCTCTAAGTGGTTCCCAATAATCGAGTAGAGATATCTATGGTATAGTTGTACACCATTAGTCCTTATGACCTAGACATCACCGTGACTTCACTAGAGGACCAGCTGTATCGTGACCTGTCCCTGAGTTCCACCGAGGACCATCCCAAGGGCCAGTGTTCGTGCAGTCCGAAATCTAGTGGGAGGTCTGTGCATTGTAGTCGGGGATTCGATCGCTAGAATAGTCTTGGATGTCCTGTGTGTTCTGAAAGTTTGTAATCATTCTAAGTCTCTGGCCAGAGCTGACTAAGTGATGATTAGAGGATTCGATTCTCTAAGTCATGCACGTGACGATTACAACACTTAGAACGATCGCACCGTCATCGAACATATAAAGAGGTCTCGATGAACCAATGCCTCTAGTTCGATCGGGACATTTGAATCGAAGGGACCGTACTGTACGTTAACTATATCTGAAGGTTCTTGCAGGCACTTCATTTGTATCTAGGGAATCATGACGCGTAGTTGCTAGACGCCAATCTTGATTCGTTGGGTGATTAAGGTGAAACGAGCTTCATCTTAATCGTAACTCTAAGGGACGAGTTTTGACCACAAAGAGTTGTGGGCCCACGGCTAGCTTACACCTGAACCATCGAGGGTCACACTGCTCGTGCACATGAGATCTTTGAATAAACGGTCACAGATAAAATAGTTTATCTTTGCATGATTGGAAGTCAATATGATTGAGTCCAACATTCGTAATTTGGAATTATGAATGAGAATAAGAAAAGGAAAAGAATAGGCGAACGCGTTAGTGAACTTTCTAAATCGGGAAGTTTCCAAATTTAGAAAGTGCACTGAACTAGGGTTTCCACTTTAGGAAAGTTGGAAAATGAAAGATGCCACTCGTAATGACGAGGATATTATAATGATTCCGAAAATGTAATCGTTGCAATTTTCCGATCATTGAAATAAGAGAAACGAGCGATTAAAGGAACTAACGAGCTTAAGCTGTTGGGCCCAGTCCAACTTAAGCCCGCTAGGGTTTTATGCAAGACACTATAAATACAAGATTTATAGGTCTTGCACAAGTGTGAGAAAAACCCTAACCCTAAGCGGCCGTCCCCTCTCTCTCTCTCGGCCTCTCTTTCCGCGGCCACCACCGCGCCACCTCGCCACCGCCGTCGCCCCTCCGTCGCCGGAAACGGCCATCTATTGGCCGTTCCCTTCACGGTATTCTTTCCTCTTTTCGTTTCTTCCGTTTTATTCTAACTACTTCGTGTCTAGTGCCACGATTTAGTAGATCGAAGTATACGAGGTGAAATCTGAGAGGAGGAAGATCGCAGATCGAAGAATCGAGGAGCAACGCACGAGCCGAAGCCGCACGCTGCCCCACGCGCCGCCCCGGAAGACCGCGCGTGTATCACACGCGCCGCCGTGGCTGTCTCACCGCCGCTGCTGCTGCACTGTTGCTGCCCCGATTGTACGGATTGGTTTCCGTAGCAATCACGACGTGCTAAACGCTCCTACCTCACGCTTCAAGAGGTAAATACACGAAACCCTAGTTTCGATTTAATTATGTTTAAACTATGAATTCATGTTTGTTATCGTATGATTTTATGTGATTATGTGTAATCGATTTAAATCATTGCAAGCATGTTATTTGGTTTAAACGTGAGCATGTTAATTGATTTAAATTCGGTTGAATTTATTAGCGTGTAAATTGTTACAATTTAGTTTCGCTGGAAGCGCAAAGGTACGCAATTAATTGAATTTAATTTGTCGGGCATGTTCTTGTGTGTTTTAAAGTCGTTTAAATCGCATAATTTTTTGTTTTCCGCTGCGTATGCGTGCCCGAAACCCAACAAATTACACATATTTTCAAACAAAAAACAATTCAAAAATAAAATAAAAAAGCACATTTCTATGTCTTTTTGCCGGTCCCACCAAAAAATGCGTCCCCAATATTCCACATTAACCTCAATTTTAACAAAAAATATTAACCCCATTTTCAGAATTTTATGAAAAAATATATTTAGATTTTGTTTATTTACCGGAGTTGACTTTTTTTTTTTGAATTTTGGCCGGTCAAAAACATGTTAGATTTTATTTTTGTTGATTTTTTTTTTTTGGAAGGGTTTAACTGGATTGCTATGGCAGGTGCATGACCGTTAGCAACTTGGCATGGCATATTATCGGTGTGACCATGGATGAAGGCTGGAACGAGAATGTGAATTGGTGATAGTAGTTCCACTTCTATTTGGGCGACCCGCCGTTGTTGGACGACCAGAATCTCCGCATAATTATCTAGACGACCTAATCACAGTGTTTATGGACTTGGTTTCGTTGAAGTTAGCCACCCAATTAACAAATCAATAATTTACATGTGGCATTTAAAAATATAATTGTTCATCTATTTAATATTGGATAATTTATTTATTGTTGTGGTTGGAGTAAACGAATTTTGAAGAGGCATCAATATATTATAGCAAGTATCAAATCAACATCTGATGTCCATTTCGATACTTCTCCATTGGAGTTACGATGCCAAGCTATTTTTCGTCACTTCAATAAAGTTATAAGTTTCCCTCCCTATTCCCCCCTTTTCACATGCAAAAAAAATATTTGTTTTCGAACAACCCTATACTAGTATCATCTAAAAAACTCTCTCTTAAAATTTTCTTAAATCTCGAGTTTAATTCAAATTTTTAGAAATTGTTTGTTCTTATTTATCCATCACTTTATCGAATTTTATTTCTTATTTTAACAAAAAAAGTCTTAACCCTTTATTTATTTATCAAAGAGAGTTGTTCGTGGGGCGTGCATTCCGCTTATCGAGGCCACATTCTGTGGAGGTTATAAACAACATATTTAATTTGGATGTTCAAGTGAAGGATATGATCGCCTGATACTTTTCTAGTACATGAAACTTCACCGTTAAATCCCACCCGAAATCCGGAACTTTATAAGGGGAGTGTCCTTGCATTAAAGAGAACGAGTAATGAGATAGAGTCTCATAATACTGAGTTAAAAGGGTTTGGAAGATGACATGGGCTCTTCCAATCCCAACCGAAATGCATAACTTTTTATCAAGAGCCTATAGTAGGGATATCCTCCCGACAAATTTATAATTAGTCAACAGCGATCATACGATGCGATTGTAGTGACAGTTTTAGGGTGTTAAGCGATAATAGCACATGATTGGAGTGACAACTTTAGGGAGTTAGGGCTATTATATTACCGACGACTCGCTGAATATGTCTTTTGGAGTTTCGATAGAAGATCGTCTTGCGTTTGAGAAATATTATTTGCAGTCTTTTAGTAATAATAATGTTGAATTTTGAATGCCTACGAATATCTACTCTTCTGTTGAGACAGACTACGTGTTACGACATTAGGAGTGGCAATAGTATTCTTGTGTTATCACAGTAATTAAGCTACTAAAAGCAGAATAAAAAACACAAGAATTTAATGTGGTTCAGATACAAATGTACCCTACATCCACGAGGACTTGCAAAACTAGTTCAGATTTATGTGTACATTAATAGGACTTAATAAAAACACTAAAGACTCCCTCTTTATGTAATATGCCGTTCTTGCACACGACTGGAACTTGTTGATAATCAAAGCAATTCCTCCTCCGCACTCTTGGACTTCCTCCAATGTTGAACTTCCTTCAAACGGCGGATCGACCTCTCCCGAGATCTTTTAAGCACTTCTCCCGAAACGCCGATCTTTTTTATGGCCTGGTAGAAGAAACCTGTTATGTTGCCACACCTGTCGTGCAGACAGGGCTGCAGCACGGGCTGCACCATTCAAAGCCTTTATGCTGGGATTAAAGCTCCATCCGACTCATATGAGGTTGAGGGCCTTATATAGGCACGAAATCACCACCCTAAACTTAACTTGGGCCCTAAGAAATCGATTTAACTAGGTAATAGAATCCTAGTCGATTTCTACTTCTATTCTAGATAAGTACAAAAGATACCTAACTAGAATATAATACATGGAAATAAATCTAAGTCCTAATAAAAATATTACAAGAATAGGACTCTAATTAATTCCAAAATAAACATGGAAAACAAATATTTGCCAATCTTTAATTTCCACGTATGGCGGATTTATTCAATCTTCACTAACGGAAATTTGGTGCCAACAATCTCCCCCTTTGGCATAGATTGGTTAGAATCCATGTTTAACAAGAACTCCCCCTGCAGATGAGATTTACTCCCCCTGCAACAAAGATGCCACTTTTCTTCACCCGTCTTGGTCTTCTATCAGAGTGTCCCATCACGGGGCACGTTATAACGCAGCGGAATTGGGTGAATGCCGTGACAGACTTCCGTCTCAACCTTCCTTGTGAATACATATCATCCAATAAACAAAGCAAACAAATCAAAACCCAAAATCGGACACTAAGTATATCTAGTGACCCGCTCTGATGCCAATTGTTGAATTTTGAATGCCTATGAATATCTACTCTTCTGTTGAGACAGACTACGTGTTACGACATTAGGAGTGGCAGCAGTATTCTTGTGTTATCACAGTAATTAACCTACTAAAAGCAGAATAAAAAACACAAGAATTTAATGTGGTTCGGATACAAATGTACCCTACATCCACGCGGACTTGCAAAACTAGTTCAGATTTATGTGTACATTAATAGGACTTAATAAAAACACTAAAGACTCCCTCTTTATGTAATATGTCATTCTTGCACACGACTCGAACTTGTTGATAATCAAAGCAATTCCTCCTCCGCACTCTTGGACTTCCTCCAATGTTGAACTTCCTTCAAACGGCGGATCGACCTCTCTCGAGATCTTTTAAGCACTTCTCCCGAAACGCCGATCTTCTTTATGGCCTGGTAGAAGAAACTTGTTCTGTTGCCACACCTGTCGTGCAGACAAGGCTGCAGCACGGGCTGCACCCTTCAAAGCCTTTATGCTGGGATTTTTCTTATTAAAGCTCCATCGGACTCATATGAGGTTGAGGGCCTTATATAGGCACGAAATCTCCACCCTAAGCCTAACTTGGGCCCTAAGAAATCGATTTAACTAGGTAATAGAATCCTAGTCGATTTCTACTTCTATTCTAGATAATTACAAAAGATACATAACTAGAATATAATACATGGAAATAAATCTAAGTCCTAATAAAAATATTACAAGAATAGAACTCTAATTAATTCCAAAATAAACATGGAAAACAAATCTTTGTCAATCTTTAGTTTCCACGTATGGCGGATTTCTTCAATCTTCACAAACAGAAATCTGGTGCCAACAATCTGCCCCTTTGAAATAGATTGGTTAGAATCCATGTTTAACAAGAACTCCCCCATGCAGATGAGATTTACTCCCCCTGCAACAAAGATATCACTTTTTTTCACCCGTCTTGGTCTTCTATCAGAGTGTCCCATCACGGGGCACGTTACAACGCAGCGGAATTGGGTGGATGCCGTGACAGACTTCCGTCTCAACCTTCCTTGTGAACACACGTCATCCAATAAACAATGCAAACAAATCAAAACCCAAAATCAGACACTAAGTATATCTAGTGACCCGCTCTGATGCCAATTGTTGATTTTAAATGCCTATGAATATCGACTCATGTGTTGAGATAGGCTACGTGTTACAACATTAGGTGCTGTAACATTATTCTTGTGTTATCACAGTAATTAACCTACTAAAAGCAGAATAAAAAACACAAGAATTTAATATGGTTCGGATACAAACGTACCCTACATCCACGAGGACTTGCAAAACTAGTTCAGATTTAAGTGTACATTAATAAGACTTAATAAAAACACTAAAGACTCCCTCTTTATGTAATATGCCGTTCTTGCACACGACTCGAACTTGTTGATAATCAAAGCAATTCCTCCTCCGCACTCTTGGACTTCCTCCAATGTTGAACTTCCTTCAAACGGCGGATCGACCTCTCCCGAGATCTTTTAAGCACTTCTCCCGAAACGCCGATCTTTTTTATGGCCTGGTAGAAGAAACCTGTTCTGTTGCCACACCTGTCGTGCAGACAGGGCTGCAGCACGGGCTGCACCCTTCAAAGCCTTTATGCTGGGATTTTTCTTATTAAAGCTCCATCGGACTCATATGAGGTTGAGGGCCTTATATAGGCACGAAATCTCCACCATAAACCTAACTTGGGCCCTAAGAAATCGATTTAACTAGGTAATAGAATCATAGTCGATTTCTACTTCTATTCTAGATAAGTACAAAAGATACCTAACTAGAATATAATACATGGAAATAAATTTAAGTCCTAATAAAAATATTACAAGAATAGGACTCTAATTAATTCCAAAATAAACATGGAAAACAAATCTTTGTCAATCTTTAGTTTCCACGTATGGCGGATTTCTTCAATCTTCACAAACAGAAACTGGTGCCAACAATTAAAGAAGGTTATCAATGTCTCTTATTCTACCACTATACATAGGGATTCTACCTACAAAGTTCAAAAACACAACTCAAGAAGGAGAAAAAACGTAGGAAAAAATTATCTCTACAACAACTCAAGAGTTCTTCGTCAAATCGAGGACTTTTTTTAATAAATCTAGATCCAAGGAAGATTGAAGGGCCATATCCATCAAGAAGTCCAAGATTTTCAAGTCAAAACTCGTCAAAGTTCAGTGTTCGATCCGAGATTCAAGTCGCAAGACCCTCGGAAGACATTATTCAAGTTCAAAATCAAATCCGGAGAATTCAAGTCAACGACCGACTCCGAAATTCAAAGTCAAACACATATTGTTCTTGAGAGAAGAACCAGATGATTGAATTAGAATTTGTAACCTGCAATATTTATTTTAATTTAATAAATTATCTTTGTGCACGTATTTCTTGTTTATTTAAATCGAAAATAAGATCAATTTGTTGCTACAACAACATATTCCATATTTTATGGGATTGGCTTGAATCTGATGGCCGAAGATATACCGGTTTTAGAAGAAATGAATATGCGGACATCTATGAATGTGGCTTGTGAGATAATCGAGATGGACTCTCTGCCCATTATGAACATGATTCAAGTGGGTATTGAGATTACTTGGGAGGGGGCATATACGATCTAGAGATGCAGACAAATAATGAGAAAACAATGGACACTTAAACATGTTTATATGGAATAAGATCATGCTACCGATATTCTAGCATGCTCAATTCAAAGATACAAACAAAGAACACATTTTGATAGGATTCAGAAGTCAGAAGAAAAAATAGTTCAATGTCATTCGGATGGACAGTTTGGGAATTGTATAATTATCGAAGAAATTGTAAAACTTATGTAAATACCTAAGGGTCCTCTTTCATTGCTAGGCCTAACAAGGTTTCAACGAGACCCCTATTTATCAATAAATTTATTTTTGGCAAAAAAGAAAGAAAAAAGACAAATTGTGAAATATATCTAAAAATTCAAGCAAACTGGAATATGGGGTTTACAAAAGCATGTTTGAGATGAAATTTCATTAAATTAAGTAGTGATAGTAATATGTAACTTTAAATTCCTCTGTTTTACTAGTGCTTGCAACCATGCAATTTGTGAACTTTTACTAGTTCCTCCCGTATACTCGCACATACATCTGCAAAGAAATGTTTTCATATTTAAGTTAATTAACTTACATTCAAAATAGTGAATATGTATAAAAGAAAAATGGTTACGAACCTGAATGAGGTGAGCGAGTTTAGAATGTGAAGATTGTATGTACAAGTCGATTTTCCTCCCTGTAGGGAAATTCTTTTGTCCAAAACTTTTGATGACCTGATCCGCCGATTTTTTCAATATCATCTTGTAAACATATCTTGCGATCTTATCTTGTTTCCAGTACGGATTAATAAGATCTTTTAAATATTCAACCAGAATAAATTTGAATGCTCTCATGTCCTTCGTACGATTGTTGATTGAGATCACATCAATCTGAATATCTTTATTATCATATTTTAGTTCTTTTGTACCACTGCAAATCAAAGTTTTTTTTATAAATATCTAATCATTGTGAAACGATAAAAAAAAATAATATTAGAAAATATTAATAGTATATTGATGAATATTATGTCGTTCGTTATACAAAAAAAATATAAAAGTCAAAATTATGCAACATTATCCTATCAACATTTAAGTCATCGTTTGTACTTGCCATTACTAGAATATTTATTTAAAGAGCTCTTAATAATAGACATAAACAATAAAATAAATAAATGAACCTGGACAGATGGATCATTTCATCATTAGAAGACCCATGCCGCATGCCTGGTGACATTGGTGACATCTCAAAAGATTCTAAGTTTAGTCCTCCGTATCTGTCCATTTCTTCTTCATGTAGAAGAACAAAATAGTTGAGATCACTAAATAATTGTATTTACAAAAGCAAGTTCTTTGAACTGCATTTTTATTTATTCTGCAATGAGATCATATATAGTTGGAAAAATATATCTAAGTCGAATAAATAATGCTCATGATTGAAGAAAATAAGGAAAATATAAATGTATGTCATTAAAGATCAAAAGATTGAGGGATGCGTTTTGATACTCGCATTTGTGAATTATTTGTTAGTCCTATGTGGTTCACTTTCAAGATTAGCAATATGCAATGTTCGAAATGAACTCCTTATCTCAAGTTTGTTTAAACGAGTGGATATTAAGGGCATGCATAGTTTTTGTTTAAATGCAATTTTATTTTCTAGTTTTTTTTTTACTGTTCGAGATACATAGATTATTACCATAGCTCAATTGGATATATATATATATCTTACCTTTTCAAATTTAGGTAATTTCAGTTAGATCATCAAGTCTAAGTTTCACTACATATCATGGCACTCGTTCCTTTTCATTTGACATAAGTGCACTTTATAAATTATAAAAGATAAAAAAAATTGAAAATTAAGTGCACACTAGTCAACTAAATCAAGTTAAGTAATGTAGCTCCAACGACTCGCCACTACTGACAGCTAGCGATAGAAGACATTGACTACACATAAACACTGTCGTTTAAAAGGTTATTTTTGTTGCACGATGCCCACAAAAAATAGCTTTTGGGGCAAAGTGCAACCAAAATAATATTTAAAGGGGATATATTTCTTCTAAATTTTTAAGGGTGGAACGTGCCAAAATGAGAAATTTATAAGGGGTGAAGTGCTATTCATGACCAATGATTATATAATACTATCTATACTAGGTAGGGGTGGAAATTGGAACGAAAATTCCGATTTACGCCGAATCCGATCCAAAATATTCCGATTTTGGAACGACTTTTTCAAATCCGATTTCCGAAATTCCGATTTCCGAAAATTTCGAAAAAAAACGGATCGGAATCGGAAATACGTAACAGAATTTCGGAATTTCCGATTTCCGATCCAAAATTATTCCGATTATTTCCGATTTATTCCGATTTTTCCAATTATTACTAATATTTATTACTATATATAATATATATACTATATGTCTATATCTATCCGATTTCCGAAAATTCCGAAAAAATCGGAATCGGAATCAATTTTTGAATTCCGAAAAAATCGGAATCGGAATTGGAAGGCATTTTGGACTTCCGAAAAAAATAGGAAATTTTCCGAAACACCCAAATCCGATCCGATCCGTCCGATTTCCACCACTAATACTAGGGCATAAATGAAGAATATATCCACACAACTTAAAACCACAAATTACCATATGTACTACTAAAACTAGAAACTCACAAGCACATGCACTATATAATTGAATATCAACAAATGACAATAATTTTAAAAATCTCATCGAGCAACAATTTCGAACATGATATTCCCATGGCTAAAGGGTAAGTTTAAACGATCATACCTGTTGATTAAGCTAAGAGCAACTAAACCCAATATCAATTGCTTTAGACTTCCAAGACGAATCTTCTGTAAGTTAGAGAAATAAAATAGATGTGTTACTATACATAATCAGAATGTAAATAGTGGATATAAATTTTGCAATAAATATGTTAAGATAAATGCATGTTCAAATGTAGACATAGTTTCTATCAAAGTTTTCTTATAATTTGTACGGAAAATAGAAGATTTCAAATCGTAAAGATAGTAGATTAAAAGTCTAGCTTATATTTATGCAAACGATTTTATATTAATAAAGTTTATTAAATTCAACTGTTTATGAGAATCTTCAAATGAGTGTTTAATGAATTTAAATTATTAAATTCAATTGCTCGATTATTAACAATATTTGAGATGGTGCTCAAATTTGAATAGCACACTTTATATTATTTCGAAAGTTCTTTTACATAAAGTTAATTGTTCACAATTTACATGGAATTTGACTTATAGTCGGTAAACATTGTACCACACTATTTAAGGAATCCTTGTCTTGATTATAGAAAATAGAGAATAACTAGAGAGTCATTGATTTAATTTACTCTACTAAACCATTCAACATCTGTTGAACCAGATAAAGTAACATAATTATTCATCACTATTTGAATATCAACTATATAACTTATTGCTAGTGGCAAATTACTGACTCTCTTAATCCGTAGACATTTAACATACACATTTAATTAGTGTATTCTTCTTTAATGTCACAATTGGAGAGACTTTTATATTGAGAAAGGTGAAATATGATGTGTTGGGTAGATGTATTAATTATTTGGTGGAAATTACTTATCAAAATGAGTCCTCATATCCAAAATATGGGACTGATAGATAACTCTTGAGTAGCTTATGGGACTGATATATAACTCTTGTTTATACCTAAAACATGTGCAAATGAATTTAATATCCGGCATACTCAAATAAATTATACGGGTAAGACTCAAGAAAATATATTATTTAACTTATTTGACAATGAATAAATTATTTAGTGGTTTTTTGATTATACTAATGTTGGAAGAATTCAAGTAATGAATAAACGGAGTTCAAATGTAATGCTTGAAAATATGAACATAAAACTATTGGGATCAGACCCATGTTTTCACATTTGAGTAATTAATTAAGAAAATAAAATTCAATCAATGGAATAAAAAGAGAAAGAAGGGGACGAAAACTAAGTCTAATTTTATAACATATTGCATAGCAATATCTCAACAATCTAAAAACATATCACATTATGTTTATATTGAAACATAAACTAAATCATCTTCATATTTTTTCTAATATTGTTAATGTCTCGAAACTTTTACTATTGAAATCAAAATATATTATTTTATCAATTTTGAACAAGCAAAAAGTTAAAGTCTTATACTATTCAATTGGCAAAAATATTTTGCTAAACATGTTTCAATTTAATATCAAGATAATCATATGGAAGTATTGGTTATATTTTCACATTTGTACCAAACTTAACCATTGGTACGAATAATCATGCTCCGCATGTAATAAAAGGAATATATTTTAAAATGTGGCTTCTTTATTAATGCATTCAACCGGAATGTACTTTAAATATATCTATCATTTTATTTACCGTTGATACCCAGATATACCCATATACAAAATCACCTATTAGGTAATAAAATAATTGTCATTACCATAAAAAATGATTCCTAACAAATAACAAACATCATTTGTTCATATTTCAAAACTATTTTATGTACATTATAAAAACAAAAATTTGCATAAAAATGAACAAGTAAATCAATTTTAGAGCATGTAATTGGGAAAAAAAAATTAAGCAACACACCAAAATATAATGAAGAAAAAATAAATCTAAACCCAATCAAGAAATTTCAAGGCACACAAAGAATGAAACAAAGATAAATGAAGTAAATGTTAACTTTATTAAGAGGTGTAGAGATAGAAAAATTACACGGATCTGAGAGAAGCAGCCACACCAAGGTAAACGGTATGCCAATTCACTTCAGCGGTCACGACTGTGTATCGATGTGTTCGATAAAAAAAATGTTTATGAAAAGGAGAAACGGAGGCGGACTATGACAGATAAGGATTATTTGTGTTTCGTTTCTTGCTATGAATGGACGACTTAAATAGGCAGGTGATAATTTTTATCTATTCCCTTTTAGCCTTTAATTTTGCGCAAATTGCGAAACACTCCCATCTACGGTTTTTCATATTTCAAAAATCTTATATATAATAATTACTTCTTTTTTTCATCTTTTTAATTATGAAAATATAGTAATTAAATATTCAATATTTGATTCTAAATAAGTAAATCATGTTTATCATCTTACTATTACTTTTTATTTAGGGGCTTACTATTCATAGTGCATTTTTTTTTTTGAGTTACAATGCGAAATAATTCATTTGTCGAGAAACCCTTTAACATTTTTCGAAATCCTCTCAACCTCCGAATTTTAAAACTTACCTCGTCAAATTTGTCCAATCGTATCATTTAGAACACCATAATTATCAAGAAGGATGAAACCTACTTCGATTTTGATATAAAAAAAATGTGTTTTTTTGTCGAATTTTGACATTTTTATGCATTTCGTGTTGTGTTGCACGAAATGAAATACTCCATTTCGTGCAATACAAAACGAAATGCGTTTTTTTTTTTCTTAAGAATTTTGTATTATTTCGTGTAAATTTACGTGAAATACAAGCTTGCATTTCGTGTACATTTACGTGAAATGCAAGCTTGCATTTCGTGTAAATTTACGTGAAATTCAAGCTTCTATTTCGTGTAAATTTACGTGAAATCACTATTTTTTTATATATATATATAAGTAAATTAGTTCATTTTTAACACTCAAATAAATACAAGAGAATAACAACAAACTCATAATGAAATTCAAATGCTAAGTAAATTGAATTTCAAATGTAAATA
This sequence comes from Erythranthe guttata, assembly GCF_056151865.1. Classification (NCBI taxonomy): domain Eukaryota; kingdom Viridiplantae; phylum Streptophyta; class Magnoliopsida; order Lamiales; family Phrymaceae; genus Erythranthe; species Erythranthe guttata. The sequence goes on from NC_142540.1 coordinate 7,633,854, forward strand.
CAAATTAAAATAAACCTATATTTCGTAAACTACGGACTATACTTTAATATAATAACGATAGACACATATCTATAAGACACTGTATAGTATTCATAACAAAAAATATATATTGCAAAATCTACAACCAAACTACAAAAATTACATGGTTTACATGCTAAAAAAATAGTAAATAGTGATAAGTGTTCGTTTTGCACAACTTTAACTTATCGAATCTTCGAGTTTTGGTCTTCTTTCGTCCGATTTTCGGCTTTATGCGCACATATTATGTGTTTCTTGTTTTATTTCTATTTTAGGTAAAGAGAAGCTATTTTTGCCGATTCGAGACGATTTTGGAAGCGAAACTGAGAATCCAACCAAACACGTGCAAAAGTGCATTCTAGGATAGTATAATTACGGTACTTGGTAAAATTTGATAAAATGGATGTTTTGGAGCGGTGAAATTTGACGATCGATTCTTGGGAGTGGTGGTTTGAGAATGAGAATACGTGAAATCTTGGAATGGGTAGATTAACTGCAAGGTGAAAAATATGAGATATTTATTTTGGAGATTTTTATTTCCATATATTGTTAGGGATATTTTTGACATATTAAAATAATAAATTTACTAAAAATTGAGTTTTACTAGTTGGATTTATAGACATAAAATCTCATATGGGAGGACCTATAGAAAATTGCCCCTTTAAAATTTTGTTGAATTTAGCCCAATGTTGTATTTGATCATTCATATTACATAATAACTAACAACTTATTCTATATATATAATTTTAATTATTCATAAAGCAATTAATAATGTGAAATTTTAATCAATTAAATTTCAAATAGGGTAAATCTTTGACTAAAATATTAAGAATCGCGTGCATTCACGCGTGGTACTAACTAGTAATGTAAAAACTACGAAATTAACTAGATAAATATGTACATTCACTAAATTAGTTGATGTTCAAATAAAAGATTTGGGGTTTTTGCAAGAATTACTCATGTGTAATCTTTAATTGCTGAAAAAACCATCGTGTTAAAAATATTATATTAACAAATATCCACTTATAAAAACTCGTCAAAGCCAATAAGGCCCCTTCGAGCCGAATGTGTGTTGCATGCGCCGATTTCACGACTCAGGGTATGTTTTTTGACCTGAAAAGACAAAAATAACCTTTAAACATAAATTTAGAAAATTATAAATTCACCCCATAATTTTTGTAAGACCCAAAATAAAAGTTCATAATTTTCTTTTATATTTAATATAAAAAAAAACTCATTTTGTTTATTTATATTGAAATATTTTTTTAAAAATTATTATGGGTAATTTTGTCATTTCATTTAAGTCAAAAAACAATTTTAACGTAAGGAGTTGTGTGCTTGGTAAAACGTAACATAGGAGAGTCATTGCTAATTGTTTTAACATAGGGATTTTTCAATAATTTGACATTACATAGGGGGTATGTGCTTATAAAAACTCTAAAAAATCTAATAAAAAAAGGGATAATTATAGTTTTGGTCGCCCAAGTTTGCACATTTTTCACTTTTGGTCCCCCATTTACCGCCGCGCCGTCAACAAAATACACACTAATATTGTCACATTTTAACACATTTAGTCCCTTCGTCAGTTTGACTGTTAAGATGTAAGGGTCAACAGTTGAATTATGGTTGAATTTGGGGTTTTCTTTGAAAAAAATACAATAAGACCCTGCATTCTTTCAAAATATTCTAAGAATCCCTAAAATTTTATCCAATCATAATTAAACCCCAATTTCATTAATTAACCAATTTTAACCAATGACCCCGATTTTTCAAAATCGGGTAATCCGACATTGACTTTGTTATTAACTCGGTTGACTTTTTTTTTCGATTGATCTTTTTTTGCCGTTGTTGGCCGATGTTAAATGTCGGGTCAATAATGTTAACATTTTTTTCTCTTGATTTTAATTTAAAATGTTGAGTAGTGGAAAAAATATAATTTAAAAAAAAGTCCAAGCTGATAATTGGCGAGAAAAATAATATCATAAAAGAAGTCAAAATAAAAGAAAAAGGAATAAAGTCAATGCCGCTCAATGACGGAAAAATTTAGTTTATGTTTATACCAATGATATATTAAAAAAAAAAAAAAAAAAAAAAAAAAAAAAAAAAAAAAAAAAAGAAAAAAAAACTACGAATGTTTACTAAATTGTATGAGAAGGTTATATTAGAAAAACTTTAGCATTCTTGAAATATGAATAAAATACATTTTTCTATATCTTCCGAGGATGAAACAATAATTAATTCAATAAAAACATTAAAAGTTAAAACAGTAACTACAGAGCAAGAATGGGAAACCAAGTAATATATGAATATATACACAACTGGTTGATCAGAATTTAAACAAAAATGATCAACAATATCGTTAGCCTGTACTATGAATAATAGATTAATAATTCTTGAATGAAGCTTCGGATCATAGGTCGAAAAAGATGGTTGGATCTTGAACGAAATTAAATAGTTCATCAATGTCTAGAACGTCGTCGTCATCGTCGATCGAACAACTGACGTATTTCTTCGTCTGTGCGTTGATATCGTCTCCAGCCTCCGATTTCAACATCTCTTCTAACTCGCTCTTATATCCCTGCCGAATTGACAAGTAGAAAATAATCGAGTCAACTAGTGTTTATATAATGACATAAGCATCTTATTATTACATAGAACAATCGTATGCGATATTGAGTGGTTATGCAATGATAAAACATCAGTTACTTGTCAGAATTTATATACGTATTGATGATTCGCTTCTTCGAAACCCTAAAAACCCTAAAGCTGAAAGGGAAAAAAAATCACTAATAAAAAAAATATGCACTAACAACTACTTTTAAGAAAAATTTCAAGAATCTGACAAGAAATATTAATGAATAAACTACTTGTAATGATCCAAAACTTGCTTCATGTTAATGTCTGAATTTAATGAACACCATATGCGCACTAATGATTTGATTCTTGAAAAAAAAATTGAAGTTCTTCACAAACCCTAGAAACCCTAAAAACATATACAAGAAAGTCAAGAAAAGTCACTTACATCGAAATCTTGATAATTAATCTGGAAACTACGATCAAAATCCGACGTAGAAGTGGAAGCAGCGTTCGATTTCAGTTTATGCATCTCCTCGACTCTGCGCGAGACGTTGTCGTTCAAAGCTTCCATTGCATCGACATAATCCTCAAGTTCGTACAGTTCCATGTCGTCCAATGGCTCGTCCCACCAGAATCCCGTAATACTACTCTCTTGCTTCATTGATCTCTTTACGATCTCGAGTTTTCTTACAGCTTCATCGTACTTACTCCTCCCGTCTTCCCTGTAAGGGATAATACTCGAGGCTGCTTCGCCACCTCCGCCGGTCTGGTAGCGGTGGAACAAAGTCTCGACGGAAGGGTGGCCGTACGAGAAGATCTTATTCGCCGGAGATTGCACGAGGATTGCGATTTCCGCACCGCAGAGAACGCTGAGTTCGCTGGCTTTTCGGAACAGGCCCATTCTCCGCTTCGAGAATGTAACTTGCAGGCTGCTTCTCTTTTCGATTTTTTTAATCTCAATCTTCCTTCGCCCCATTGTTTTTTTCTTGTTGATGTTCATGTTTTCCATGGCTGATAGATGAGAATTATTCAGACAAGGAAAATTACAATTGTGAAGTTGTTCGATCTTTAGATGGTCATGATAATATATAGAAGATTAAATTTTCTTCTCTGCCGAATTTACCCGTTGCGATTTGTTTACCATATTTAATGTAATAGAAATCGCTCTGTTCACACTAGTAGGATCTATATACTTTCCATGTACAATGTAATTCGCATTAATTGCTTATACCAATTGTTTTACTAAACAGAAAAAATAATATATATTGATGCGAAACCATCAATAAATTCAAAATAAATTTTACTATTAACTATAAATTTGCAATTGATAATTAAATTGTGTAAATAATTAGGAAATCAGCAAATATATTTGAAATTTGTTACTCAAACATTTTTCGATTATTTTAGAAATTGTAAAATGGTCCATAAGATGTTTCAGAAGTATCATCAAATATCTGACACGAAACAATATTCGAACGCGGAAACGTTAATAAATTAAATTTTCGTGCTACATAGGTATACACCATAAAATATTTTTGACATATTTTGATTAAAAAATTGTTGGTTTCGGTCGCAAAGTTGTATGGACATTGCATAGGAACTGAAATGGTTGTTTTCGCGTCAACATCTGCAACTGCTCCGACAATTGAAAAACCCATAATAATAGATTTTTAATGAGAAATTAAATTAGGAACGCCCATAAAAATGGGTCTGATATGGTTCTGGTTTGAGTTATATTAAATGGTAACGGTTCTGGTATTACCCGTGAAATTCCCCTGACATATGTTTCCGTCTTACGTCGAACTCCTTATGGTATGATTTTTTACGGAATTTTTTTAATTACGTGGAATATTCCCGAAAAATGTTGATTCTACCCTGCACACGCGCCATTTCTTTATGGTATTTTTTTAAGAGCTCGTGGGGACTTTACACGAAATTTTTGTTCTTCTAAAATAACACCTTCACAACGTTTTAGTAGTACCATTACCTCCTCTGAGGGTAATTTTTGTATATAAAAAGTAGGAAAAAAGAAATGTCACGTATGCAGGGTATAGTCCACATTTTTTGGGATATTACATGGAATAAGAAATCTTCTGTAACAAATCACACTAAGGGGGTCGTGTAACATATGAGCAAACATCAAGGGGATTTTGATAATTACCGATACGGGAGTGTTTTCCGTGATTGAGGCTAAGTTCAGTAAAATTTTCGTAATTTATCATATTAACAACGATTATTGTTCCTTATACGTCTTATCGTTTTCTTAATATAATTAAATATTAATTTATAATATATTTAATATGTGTTTTTGAATGTTTCAACTACCACACATAAATAATTTGTTATAAAGGTTGCGAGATTGAATATAAATATATTTTATAAAAAATTAATAGATTATTAATATTAATATTAGAAATCTATAATTAAGATTATGATTACAATTAATACTATATACAGTTTTTGACATGTGTAATAAAGAGATAGTCATTTATATATTATCATTTTTCTCGTTGTTTTTTTTCGTAAATTCAAGCCCTTTACAAAGACAAGTAGAGGAGGGAGCACTCGAACCCTACACCTTTTTACCTATTGATAAGGTTGGGTACCAAGTCTCCTAATGATGGTTGGTATTATTTTTCTCATTTTAAAACTGACATCCGGTCAACTATAAAATACTAGTGACTTTAATAAGAACATTTTTTTCCCACTTTTTACAACTGTTTGAAAATTGAGTATTTCAACACAATGTAATAGTAAATCTATAAGGAAATGGAAGTAAGCTTCTGAAATTTGAATATGTTAACAAAATACTATATCAAACTAGTAACTCACCCGTGCGATGCACGGGGATCAATTTTAAGTACAAAATTTTAATGACTTAAACATGTCGATGAGGTAAATCAAACACATTTATGAATGAAAAGAGGATGTTAAATGCGATGCATGGGGTAATATAAAAAAATAAAAATATATTTTAGATAAAATAATCGAACGAAAACTTTAAATAGTCAATAGTTGATATATAATACGATATCATCTAAAAAATTTAAATCATATATCAATTCCATTTTACCTAAGTACCAATATAAACAAACTAAATGATAAAAGAAAATATAAAAAAATAAAAATTGTGATATATAAAATAAAATACATTATCTGATCCAAATGGTACAACTATCTCGTCCAATACACTCGGATCTTTATCAAAATTTAATTATCAAAGTATTGTTTTACAGCACATCCATTGACATCTCCTATAACTCTCTTTGCGAGTAACATACACATTTTTCATTGTTCAAATGCAATCAGTGATACTAATACTAATACTAATACTAATAACAGATGTGTATTTGAATCACAATATACAATTTTTATGATGCAAATTCATAGTCCCTGAAAAAATTCTTAGTAGACAATATTTCAAGTAATATTAGTAGTCTATTCCGCCTTGATGATATCTTTATGCCATCTCTAATCTCAATTCTTCATATTGCGACGTATAGTAGTACATGCCACCTCTACTCATAACTGTCCAAATTGTAAAGTATAATAGTCCATGCTACTTCTAATACAGATATTAATATTAATACAAATATTAATACTAACATTATTATTAATACTATATTAATACTAATATTAAAAAAATCAATACTAATATTAATATCATTATTAAACCAATATCAGTACCAATACCAATATCAATACAAATACTTATAGCAATACTAATACCAACATAAATACCAATACATATACTAATACCAATACCAATACCAATACAAACACTAATACGCTCTTTCTTATGATACATCCATTAATATTAATACTAATACTAATACTAATACTAATACTAATACTAATACTAATACTAATACTAATACTAATACTAATACTAATACTAATACTAATACTAATACTCATACTAATACTAATACTAATACTAATACTAATACTAATACTAATACTAATACTAATACTAATACTAATACTAATACTAACACTAATACTAATACTAATACTAATACTAATACTAATGCTAATACTAATACTACTACTAATACTAAAACTAACACTAATATTAATACTAACAGTAACACTAATACCAATACTAAGACTAATAGTAATATTAATACGAATACTAATACCAATATCAATACTAATACCAATACTAATATTAATACTAATACTAATACTAATACTAATACTAATACTAATATTAATACTAATAATACTAATACTAATACTAATACTAATACTAATACTAATACCAATACTAATACTAATAATAATACTAATACTAATACTAATACTAATACTAATACTAATACTAATACTAATACTAATACTAATACTAATACTAATACTAATACTAATACTAATACTAATACTAATACTAATATTAATACTATTAATACTAATATTAATACTAATACTAATACTAATACTAATAATAATACTAATACTAATACTAATACTAACACTAATACCAATACTAAGACTAATACTAATACTAATATGAATACTAATATTAATAGTAATACTAATACTAATATTAATGCTAATACTAATATTAATGTTAATGTTAATACTAATACTAATACTAATACTAATACTAATACTAATACTAATATTTACACGAATACTAACATTAATACTAATACCAATAATAAGACTAATACTTATACTAATACGAATAATAATACTAATACTAAGACTAATACTAAGAATAATACTAATACTAATACTAATACTAATATTAATTCTAATGTTAATACTAATACTAATACTAATACTAATACTAATAACAGATGTGTATTTGAATCACAATATACAATTTTTATGATGTAAATTCATATTCCCTTAAAAAGTTCTTAGTAGCCAATATTGCAAGTAATATTAGTCGTCTATTCCGGCTTGATGATATTTTTATGCCATATCTAATCTTAATTCTTCATATTGCGACGTAATAATAGTCCATGCCACCTCTACTCCTAACTGTCCAAATTGCAAAGTATAATAGTCCATGCTACTTCTAATAAAATATTAATATTAATACTAATACTAATACTAACACTAATACTAACACTAATACCAATACTAAGACTAATAGTAATACTAACACGAATACTAATACCAATATCAATACTAATACTAATACTAATACTAATACTAATATTAATACTAATACTAATACTAATACTAATACTAATACTAATAATACTAATACTAATACTAATACTAATACTAATACTAATACTAATACTAATACTAATATTAATACTAATATTTATACTAATACTAATACTAATATTAATACTAATACTAATACTAATACTAATACTAATACTAATACTAATACTAATACTAATACTAATACTAATACTAATATTAATACCAATACTAATACTAATACTAATACTAATACTAATACTAATACTAATACTAATACTAATACTAATACTAATACTAATACTAATATTAATAGCAATACTAAGACTAATACTAATACTAATATAAATACTAATATTAATAGTAATACTAATACTAATATTAATGCTAATACTAATATTAATGTTAATTTTAATACTAATACTAATACCAATACTAATATTTATACGAATACTAACATTAATACTAATACCAATAATAAGACTAATACTTATACTAATACGAATAATAATACTAATATTAATACTAATACTAAAACTAATACTAAGACTAATACTAAGACAAGTAGTATTAGTCAAATATAATGGAAGAAAGTAAATAATTATCAAATATGAGGAGATAAGTAGGCAATATAATGGAAGATTGAAGAAGGATTTATAAATTATTTGAGAAATAAAATAAATTATTAAAAATGAAGTAGTTTGAATTGTTTTCATTATTACTAAACAAATTAATATTAATACGTAATGGGATGATGCCAAGACTTACTCATAAAAACAAAGATTAAAAAAACTTTTGAATAAGCATAGTAAGTAATATTAAATTATTTATAATAAAATGTAAAACTAAACAAAATGAAATCAGAAATTTAACACAATTGTTTTTACAAATGTTCACTATAAACAAAATAAGATTTAACAAAATAAATTGGCATGTATCGAAAGACATAAAAATACCATATTATAAAAGATATAATTTTTGAATTACATTGTGTCTGTTACATTCATCAATTTAATAACATTATTTGTTAGATTCAGCTGTCCATATAAATCAACTCATCATTAACTTTTTCTTCATTGAAAACAATCTTGTAATCATACACACACCTTGATGATATCCATATATTTAAAACATCAAAGCAACAAACAACAAAAAATTGTAATCAAAACATTGCAAAAAAAAAAAATAAGACAATACAACAGAAGCATTAGCAAAATAACAATTTCAATATCTATATAACACGAAGATCAAATGATAATATATAACAATATCAATCAAAAATAGCAACCAAAAAAGGGGAAAAAAGTGCAACAAACGAATAAATAACAACGAATAATATTGAAATTTTTATCAAAAAGAATAATATAATAATAATATAATGAAGACCCAAATATTTAACAGGAATAAGAGGATCAAACGGAAATAACAATGGTGAATTAAAAATATCAAGAAGAACAACATAATAACAATAGAATAACAACGAATAACATTGTAAACATTATCAACATGAACAACATAATAATATTAGAAGGAAGATCAAATATTTAACAGACTGAGAAAAAAGTCAAACGAAAATAGCAACGATGAAAAAAAAACGTGTAAACAATAGTGTGGTTTGGTGCGTCGGTGATGTGAATGAATGCAAATGATTGAATATTTATAGTGTTTCGGATGGAATATAAGAAGATTTTTTAGATGTAGATAAATTACGCAATTATATTCTTATTGGTATTAATATAATTAAGTAATTAATGGAGAATTTTTACTGATTGATTGATGATTGATTATGGTCAAATCAATTAAAAAATTGTGGTTTATGTAATAATTAATATATAGTCAATGATAGTTGTGGCATAATCATCAAATTCCTAAAAATAGATATATTAAATAATTGGATAATTATGTTCCATAATTAATGAATGTGAGAAACTACTAAACAAAAATAGATTGAATTGTACCTTAAATGTTAATTAAATTATTTCCATAAATCGGAACATTAATATATATAAAAAAAAAATTGTCAGAATTTTGAAAAAAGGAAGTTGCAGATTAAAAATAAAATAGGGTTCGAATGAAAAAATACATTGTGAAAATCATATATTATGAAAAAAAATATGAAAAATGATACATGGATAAAAATCAACGAATTAAATTGAGAATGAATCAATGTGGCGTATATGAATATATTGTCAATGTTTTAAATAAATAATTGCCTTAATTATATTAATTATTTAATAATTAGCTTCATATTAAAATATATTACATATATGAGTAATATATTTTTCCTTAAATAATTGATATGTATTGGTGTAAATATAGGATGTAATAAATAGTAAAAATTAGGATATAAGATAGTAATAAGTTATATTAAAATATAAGATTTTTAATAATTAATTCAAATGAATTAAATTTATATTGACACATGGGCGATCAATATGATTCCTACATGGATGCTTACATGGATGACACATTTCGTAATTTTAAGGTATGAGGGTTTCAATTTATATATTATATAGATATAGATGGATTAAATGTTAAGAGTATTTTAGTCTTTGGTACTAAAATATAGGTTGCCACTTGCTAGACCAAGATTTGCATGATAAAAAAAATGAACACATAAGAAATTATATACATAAAAGTATTCAAACTGGAGCATTAGGTCGCTAATCTTTAAATCGCACCTTGAATATCTTCTCACTTTTATCCTGCAATAAAAGACAGAAACAGAAAAATACAGGATTAATTGAAAAAATAAAAAAATGGGGCTGAATTGACCCAAATGATGGGGTCGTAAAAAATACACGCTCGTGTTTTAATAAAGATAGTAAGAGTTATAAATACAAAAAGTACACTTATCATAAATGAAAAACATAATATTATTAATTGTTGGTCAACAACAATGTAGACAAGAGTTGAAAAAAAAAATATACACATAAACAAAAATACGATAATTATTACAAAAGAAATGGCTAGATTCTAACAACACAATGACGAAGCAATATATAAAAAAGAAGAGAAAAAAATCAAGCTATTGAACGAAGTAGAATGGTGTGGGATGAATGAAATTGTAGGGGTTATATAGTTGTATTTGTATGATGAAAAAAGAAAATATGAATTAAGGATGGAAATAATATCAATAACATTAAAAGCAATAGGAAAAGACCTATTTATTTGAATTTGAAATTATTTGACATTAAATAATGTGTTGCATAATTAAAAAGATATACGTTGCATATTTAATAGTTGGAGATAAATATATCAAATAAAATTATTTTAATATATTCCGTATTAAAGTAGTAGATTTTTATATTATAAAAATATTATATGCCATAATTAATGTAATTAACTTAATTAATGATGGGATGTAAATAACTTAATGATGACATGTTTTTTTATGATTTATTTTTACCAATGAAATGTCCAATGAAACTGAGGACATGTCATCAATTGAAATTGCCAAATATCAATCAAATAAGGGTGAAATTCATCTTTTATATATTAGATACATATAGATTAATAAAATTAAAAAAACAAATTTATATAAAGTAATCCAGTATAGTTGATTGAACGTATAATAGAAATACACAATTTCAAATTATTATTAACAAAAAATATTATATATTCATTAAACAGTACAATATCAAAATAATTTTTTTTATTGAATGAATAATCGAATACTCCAAAATATTGGAAATTAAAAAAAAAATTATATTCCTTTATTTTGATATTTGAATATTAAAAAACAAAAAAAATTCTGAAGTATTATTATTGAATATTCGTAAAAAAAATTGAGTTTCATGAATTTTTTTCAATAAATATATTTTGAAATACTGAAAATATAAATAATATTTTTTTATTTCGAATTTATAAAATATTAACTTTGGAAATAATATATATACATGTGGTAATTATTAAATGATTGTGTAAATGTAAAATAGGAAAGAACTTAAAAACATCCATAAATAAAAATGACACTTAATCAATTGAAGAATCCACCTAATCAATTGAACTCCAACTAAGCAATTTTGACAAATGACATCATCATTTGCCACATGTCAATCATTGAGGGCATAGATTCTCTTTTTATATTATATATAGAATATAGATTTTTAAAATTGCCAATAAACTTATGAAAATTGAGTATTTTAACATAATATGATATTAAAAAGGGTAAATGGCAAACGGCCCATCACATGGAACTTAAATGCATTTTGGTCCAAGAAAAAAACAGTCTCTCAATTAAGCTCATCCCTATGTCTTTAGTCTAAAATACCCTCAATAATATAATTCTTATCAATTCCACACATTATGCTCTAACTTCCTTAATATTACACATTGACCCCGGATTTAAACAAATATATCACATTAACCCCCAAAACTTTTTTTTTTTAGAAAATAATTTTTTTCTGAAATATTTTTTTTTCGGGCCAGATTCCGGCGTTGACTTTTTCTTTTTCTTTTTTTGAAATTTTTTTTTCCTGAAATTGTTTTCCGGCCGGTCAACCATCGTTGACCGCCAGTCTCCGGCGTTGACTTTTTTTTTTTGAATTGTTTGTCTTAGAAAAAAAATATTTTAATTAATATTACTGTCTTAGCTACTAAATTACTGTCTCAGACAGTAATATTACTGTTTGGGACAGTAATATTATGAATATTATTTTTCCGAACAGTAATATTATTAGTATTATTGTCTAATACAGTTAAATTACTGTTGGAGACAGTAATTTAACATCCAAGGCAGTAATATTAACTAAAATAATTTTTTTTAAGGAAAAAAAAGTCAATTAACAGTTAAATTACTGTCTCCAACAGTTAAATAACTCCCGAAGACAGTAATTTAGCAACGAATACAATAATATTAATTAAAAATATATTTTTTTAAGAATAAAAAATTCAATTAACAGTTAAATAACTGCTGGAGACAGTAATTTAGCAACGAATACAGTAATATTAATTAAAATATTTTTGAAGAAAAAAAAAAGTCAATTAACAGTTAAATTACTGTCTCTGACAGTTAAACAACTGCCGGAGACAGTAATTTAGCAGCCAAGACAGTAATATTAATTAAAATATTTTTTTTAAGAAAAAAATAAAATTATAAAAAAAAAAGTCAACGCCGGAGACCCGGTGGTCAACGGCAGTTGACCGGTCGGAAAAAAATTTCAGGAAAAAAAATGAAAAAAAAAAAAAGTCTACGCCGGCGGCCAGGGGTCTCCGGTGGTTGCGGGTCAAATTGAGGTCAAAATTGAAATTAGGGTTAAAATTAGTTAATTGATGAAATTAGGCTAAATTGGGGTGTAAATATGAAATTGAAGTTAAATTGGGTTTCAATGAATTGGGGGTAATTTTGGTATATATAAAAGGATTTTCCTTATTTACAAATAAGTTTGTATGTGCTGCATTTATTTGAAAGACAAAAAAGTTGGATGTCCCTCTTTTAATTAAATGCCCTTGTAATGAGCCAATTTGTCATTACCCCTATAGCTTAAAATCGATAATAAGTTCATATACTATTGAGGTGTCCTAATTATTATTGTCAGGAAAAATATATGGATCATAGCTAATTTTATAAGCAATTTTAGCTGAATTTCTCCAAAAAAAAAAAACAAAAGCAATTTGAGCTCAACACATTTTATGCAACTTTAATGCGCGTTGAATTATTTAAAAATTACAATGATTTTGAGAATTAGTTTTGAAAATAAATGTTAGATCATTCCATATATTGGTTGGTCTTATTGCTGATCCAATCCATTTTTAACCCGTGATTCAGTCTACCCCCTAATCCCTATCACATGTAAATCAATTCTGCTCCATCAATTACTTTCCCCAAATTACTTCAATCACCAAAAATTGCTTAAAATATTCAAATTTTTTTTTTCTTTTTTCAATTTCTTTTTAATTATTCACGTTTGACTAATCAGTGATTCACGTTGACCGTCAAAATTCGGTCTTCTTTTCTTTAAGCAACATTGTTGTAAATTGTAGTATAGAACAAATCATCAAATATAAGCCAGACCGAATATTTTTTCTGGATTTTATACTTATTTATCCCCACCTATATTCATAGAAAGAAATTACCAATTAATTAAAAAGTGCACCAAAATAATACATATATATAGTGCCCCGGTCCCCACAACCTATACTTACAATACACCACAAACACTTGCATACATATCGGAAGTTCGCCACCCATCATTTCAATGGCGGCTCTCATTTCTCTATGTTGTCTCCTCCTCTGCCTTTCCGCCTCCTCCGCCGCCTCCCGCCACCACCACCACCACCACCACACGCCACCGCACAACACCCACGACCCATCCTGCACATCGCAACAAGAATCCAGAATCATCCACGAGGCCTGCAAGGCCTCACGTGACCATTCAGCATGCGAATCATGGCTCTCCCATGCCGGTCACGTGACCCCAAACGCCACCGTTTTGCAGGTGATTCAATCCGCCCTGTCGGTAACCACCGAGAATCTCGGCAAGGGGCGGGGGATGGTGCAGGACATCCTGAGGGACTCCGCCGGTAACCGGAACCGGTCCGCCGCCGCCAAGACATGCCTGGAGATGGTGGGCTACTCCGGGTACCGGATCGGCCTCGTCGGCGGCGCCCTCACGCGCGGCGAGCTGAAGGACGCGCGCGCGTGGATGAGCGCGGCGCTGGTGTACCAGTACGACTGCTGGTCGGCGCTCAAGTACGTGAACGACACGGCGCAGGTCGTCCAGACGATGGTGTTCTTCAACACCACCCTGATCGCCGGCAGCAGCAGCGCCCTCGGGATGCTGATGAACTACGATATCTACGGCGACAGAACCGGGTGGTGGGGCCCGCCCAGAACCGAGCGCGACGGGTTCTGGGAACCGGCGTCGGAATCTTCCGGGTCGTTTTTAAAGGGCGGCGTTCCGTCCGGGCTGAAGGCGGACTTGACCGTGTGCAAGGGCGGAGGTGGTTGCAATTACCGGACCGTGCAGGAGGCGGTGAACGCCGCCCCGGACAATGCCGGGTCGGGCAAACGGTTCGTGATATGGATCAAGACCGGAGTTTACGAGGAAACGGTTCGGGTACCCTTGCAGAAGAAGAACGTGGTGTTCTTGGGCGACGGCATGGGCAAAACGGTAATTACGGGGTCTAGGAATGTAGGCCAACCGGGCATGTCCACCTACAACTCCGCCACTGTTGGTAAGTTTGACTCACCGAAATTTCCATATCCAATCTTCCATTTTCTGATTATGGTGAATATCAATTTATAATATATATCTAGGATTCTTTAGTCCAATTTGTTACATCCAAATTCAATTTTCCAAAAAAATTATCCAAACTCCACATTTGTTACATACATAAAACTTATTTAAGAGTTGACTAAAACTAAAAGAGTGCCAAATATCATTCAAAATATACACTAATAATAATATTTTATTTTCCACATTTTTCTTTCAAATGAAATATTCCTAAACATTTAAAAATGTTTTTATTAGTACAATGAAATTAATGCCCACCCAAAATATATTGGATATTTTGGGATCTGGAAAGGGACGCAAATCAGAATTAGCACTTTTGAAAAATTTCACTTTTTCCAGAAATGAAAACTTGGATTCGATACTATTTCAAATAAATTAAAAGCGAATTTTTGAAAATTGGAATGAAAAAACTCAATTCAAAGTGGGATTTTTTTACGAAAAATCGACTGAATTCAAATTTTTTCATTTGGTAATAGTAGTCTAAAATCGAAAATACATGATTAACATTATAAGTGTAATATATGGAAAATGTATCGGAATTTTCGGAAATTAATTAGATAGAAAAAATAAAATCATTCCGAATTCCACCCATAGTTTGAAATATCAATTGATCTCTCGATTTTTACACGATTAGTTACATATATAAAGGATATTTAATTTATATATAATTGTATTTTTACGTACACAGGAGTTGTTGGCGACGGATTCATGGCGCGTGGGCTAACAATAAAGAACACAGCAGGGCCAGAAGCTCACCAAGCGGTAGCATTCCGATCAGACAGCGACCACACCCTCGTCCAAGACTGCGAATTCGTCGGCAACCAAGACACGCTCTACGCGCACAGCCTCCGCCAGTACTACAAGTCCTGCCACGTCATCGGCAACGTTGACTTCATCTTCGGAAACTCGGCGGCACTCTTCCAGGACTGCAACATCCTGATCGCGCCACGTCAGCTGAACCCTGAGAAGGGGGAGAAGAACGCGGTCACCGCCCATGGCCGGATCGACCCGGCCCAGTCGACGGGGTTCGTGTTCCAGAACTCGTTGATCAACGGGACGGAGGAGTACATGAGGCTGTACTACAGTAAGCCGAAGGTGCACCAGAATTTCCTGGGGAGGCCCTGGAAGGAATATTCCAGGACGGTGTTCGTTGGGTGCACGATGGAGGCGCTCGTGACCGTTGATGGGTGGATGCCTTGGGATGGAGAGTTTGCTTTGAAGACTTTGTATTATGGGGAGTTTCAGAATAAGGGCGCTGGTGCTGACGTGTCGAAACGGGTCCCCTGGAGTAGCCGGATCCCCGCCGAGCATGTCGGATCCTACTCGGTTCAGAGTTTTATACAGGGGAATCAATGGATTAATTAATTAATTAAATTAATTAATCCTGCATTTTCTTCTTCTGATGATTGTTAATTAATTAATGACATGGAAATGAATCTGCACGTGATGGAGATGCTTATATTAGAGGAAAATGCAGTTTTTTTTATTTCTCTTGACACATATAATTAGTGAGGTCTTTATGTTATTGCGCATTTTGATTATAAATCTCGTAGTAATAATTACTATTTGTATGTTATGGCATATTGGGGGATTTTTTGGTCTTTGAGAATTGTTTTTTCGTTTCTTGTTACATGTCCTTATCTTGAATGAAATTATATCGCCAGCATAAAACAAAAAAGAACAAAATTAGGCTCATGCTATATATAGCAAGGGCCCTCATGCTTTGGCGCATTAAGAAGATGTGGTTAAAAGTGTTGAATTACTTGCTATATATTTTTTTTTGATTATGCAACGCTTATGTAACGCTTTCATCCGATTTAATGTTTGTTTAATTTCTGTTATTTTTTTACGTACGCAATTCAAATTTTATATTTCAATTAATCAATATTATTTTTTTTAACCAATCAATATTATATTTACAGATGCGGCATGCGGTTTTTTCATGGAATAATAAGAATACAATTATAGTACTAGCAATTGTGAACTTATTATTAAAAAAAAAAAAAAAACACTATTACTCAGAAGGTCTTTCGATCTATGTGTATCCTCGTTGCTACCATCTCCTAACATTTATTTAAGATTATATATATATATATATATATATATATATATATATATATATATATATATATATATATATATATATATATATATATATATATATATATATATATATATATATATATATTAAAAAATGACGTCCAACAGATTTGAGAAAATGTATATGATTGAGAAATTAATTAAAAATTCCTTTTGTCCCACATGTTAATTTTGGAAGTTAACATTTTTCTTTCAACTTATTTATATGTAATTTTTTTACTCCACCCCTAAAACTAACGGAACACTGATGGAAAAATGGATGGAGGGATATATATGCCAAATGATTAAACAATTGGGGAGCACTTGCCAAAAGATAAAAATTTAGGGGAGGTTGATGCAAATTACCCGTTTATTAAGGGTAAGTTACGGCTACCCCATGAGGTATAATGTCAAATATAAGAACACGTCTTGTTTGGATAATTACAATCACTCTCTGAACTATCAATCTTCTTAGACGACTAGCCTTATGTTGTCAAATTTAACAAATTTTCTAGATTCCGTAGAATGTTATCTTGTTTGTACTCATTTTGTGCAAAATGCAGTTTCTGATGCACCACAATACGATATTTACAAACCAAGAGAGACATCTTCTGATCATCTTGTTTCAAAATGTGGAGCTCGAATAGAGTAAAACGGGTACAAACTGAAGAATATGCTCCACAATCTAAAAGATATCACTTAATTTGACATCATAAGGGTGAACGTACAAGAAAATGTACATTTGAGGTGTGATTGTAATTATCTAAACATTATGAGTTTTTTCGTAATTCGATCTTATCTCGGAGGGTAGCCGTAATTTACCCTTTTATTAATGGGAACCCACACTTGCACATGTACATTGATATGCAATAATAATTCACAAATTACACGAAAGTAAATAAGTCAAAGTTATAGGAGTGTTTTAGTCGTTTCGCCATCTTTGATCGATATTTAGTCAAAGTACCAAATACCGATTACCACGGTATACCTACCATAAATTACCGAATAAATACCGAACTATCGGTTACCACTACATTTGGTACGGTATCGGTACCGTACCATTACCTTACGGTACGGTAGCGGTATTGTATCTTCAATACCATGGTAATACCGTACCGTACCGCAACTTTGTATTTTTAAAATTAGTTAATATATTCAACAAATATTCAACTTTAGATAAAAAAAAATATAGTCAACAAATATTATAGAGAAAATAAAAAACAAGAATAACGATATGATACATCATATATATATATTATATATACATAATTATAATTTTTTTATTATCTTCATATATTTATGCAAACTCAATATTAGCTCTCGTTAAAGTTGTTTATGTCACGTACTTCTTTAGTTTCAAAGTCCAATTAATCACTTATTGGTGGAATACGTTTTGCCATATTTTGTTCTCCCTTTCTTTCCCCCTGAGTTCCCAGTCTTCTGTTTCATTTGCATTATTGCAAAAAAAATAAAAAAATTATTTCTCTTACTTAAACCATCAAACTTTTTTGCTCATTACAAGTTTCTACAATTTTTCTATAGATATCTTAGTAAGCATTAGTTAATTAAAGCAACATATGCTACTACGGTTGTATAATGTACATTCATGTAGATTGCTTGATCGATCACCATATTCATTTGCTTAATTTGTTGTATTTATGCATTTATTTAGTATTCATCTTAATTATGGTATCATCCGAGTTCATAAAAAAAATGATGTACGGTAGATTACCACGTACCGATCATACCGTACCGAAACTTACGGTATACCGAATAACGGTATACCGCAATTATTGGTACGGTAACGGTATAGAATTTTTCAATACCGAAAGATACGGTAGGTACACGGTATTGAACAAAATGTTCGGTAACCGTACCGAAACCACCCCTACTCATTCACGTAAGTGATAGCTACTGAATGCATCATATCTTTGTGTTATGATTTTTCTAGACCGGAAAAAAAGGGTTTTACGTTTCTTATTTTACTTTGGTTTTTAATTCTTACTCATTTCAATTTTTCAAATAATTTTACTCCACCATCCATACTGATATGGTTGATTTTATTTCATTTTTATAGATTTGTAAATGTAAAATATAATGGGGTTTTTGTGCATAAGTTTTTGACCAATCATTTTTACTATTCTAGGTTCAGGGGCTAGATCTCTTTCGTTAATAAGCTCATTCCTTTAATATGTATTATAAATAAAGGAAAAACTAATGTATATGACAAAATTATCCCCAACCCTCTACACCCAATTCTTAATTGTAACCCCAATTTACTCAATTTTGACCATAAAAATTCAATTTTGACATTTTTTTTGACTTTTATTTTTTAGAAATTATTTTTTTGCCGCCGGTTTCCGCCGTTGACTTTTAGATTTTTTTTTTCTTTTTTCTGGTCTGCTTTTTCCGTCATTGGTTTCCGGCGTTGACTTTTTCAAAAAAAAAAATTTATGTTGGTGGTTTAGGGAGTTGACCGCCGGTCTACAGCGTTAACCTTTTTTTTTGTTTTTTTTCTTTTCTGTTTTTTTACGCATGCTGCTAAACGTTGACCGTAATTATACTGTCATTATCAGTAATTATATTATCACTGACAGTAAATTAACGTAAATATTGTCGTAGACAGTACATTAACGTAATTCTACGGTCGTTGACAATACATTTATGTAATTATATTGTCGTTGACAGTACAATTAGAGTCAACCACAATATTATTATTTTTTTGTCCTTTTTTTTTATTTTGTTTGATTTGTTGACAAGTCAACGTAATTATATTATTGTCGTTGACAGTAAAATAACTGTAAACACAATAATATTACTGTCAACCATGCACATCAATATTATAATTTTTTTGGATTTTTTGTTTTGTTTGAGTTGTTGACGGAGTAACGTAATAATATTATTGCGATTGACGGTAATATTAATGTTGTTACAGTAATATTACTGTCAACCACAATAATATTAATTATTTCGGCTTTTTATTATGTTTACCTTAGTTGAACGGTCAACAAATGTAATATTACTCTATTACACAATAATAATGACTTTTGTTGTGTTAATATTACTGTGTTAAGATTAATATAGCAATATTACTGTGTTAAATGATAGTATATAATATTAATGTCAACCACAACAATATTATTGTTTAAACGGGGGGCAACAAGATGTTAAAGAAACAAAAAAGAATCGAAAAAGTAACCACCGGAAACCAGCGGCAAAAAAATCAGGAAAAATCAACGCCGGAGACCGGTGGTCAACGGCGCCGACGGACGAAATTGTACTCAAAATTGTGTTTTGTGCTTTGGTTCAAAATTGAATAATTTATGAAATTTGGGGTCAAATTGAGGTTAAATTAAATTAAATGGTGAAATTGGAGCATAGTAAAATGTGATGGGCTATTTTAGTTTTTTACAAACCTCTGTACAATGTGTGGACTTTTTTGTTAATTTATTTTTCTAAACCCCTTTATGAATAAGTACTCATTGATGGGCTTATTTCTAAAGTGTCCAAATATAATTATACTGAAATGTTAAATCTCGTTTTAATTTTACTAATGTCGTTTTGACTTCAAACCTGATTTTGACATATTTCTATTTTGATTTTGGCGAAATTCGAAACACAAAAACTGTAGCCCTTTGGGTTAGCATTCTAATCCAACTTAAATCCGCTCGATTGGATCCCGTGTGACAAAGTTATGCATGAATGAGTCACATTTTGAATTTTAGATACCTCAATACATCAAAGTTGTGGGCAATATTCATTAATTCATGTATATCTTTCTCGTCCGATATCTAATTTTGGTGATTCAAGTTGGATTAGAAAACTAACTCAAAATACTACAAATTCTATTTTTCGGGTTTTGCAAAATTTGAAATAAAAGATGATCAAAATTACGTTTGAAGTCGTAACGGTAATATTAAAGCTCGAACGACATTTATCACATCCCTAATTTTTATCTCTAATTAACTAGATGGTAAATTTTAGGGAAAATTAGAGAAAACCACCCTTAGTGGAATCTTCGAAATTATATGGAATATTATCACTTTTGTACCCGTTTTATCCTATTCAAACTCTACATTTTTAAGCAAGATGATCATAATATGTATTTTTTGGTTTGCATATATCAGATTGTGGTGCATCAAAAACTTTATTTTTATACAAAACGAGTACAAACTAGAGCACATTCCATGAAATCTAGATGATTATGTTGAATTCGACACCATAAGGGTGGAGGTGTGAGAAAAAATCATAGTTGAGGTGGAATATGTAATTATCCAAAAAAAGGAGTTTTTTTGTAAATTGACCATACCTCAGGGAGTGTTTGTAATTTACCCTAAAAAAATTAAAAAATAATAAAATACTAAAAATTAAATAAATAAATAAAAAAGAAAGAAAGTCACGCTGATGGGTCATGGGTGGGTAGGTGTGTAAGGTGGAGGGACATAATTGGGAAAATGGGTGGCTGAAATTAGGAGTGGGGTTTTCTCAAATAGTGCAAAATAGTTTGAGCATTTCCATATTAAAGAAGTATTGAGCAGATTATATCAAATAGCCGTTGAATTTTATTAGTAAAATTGTGACATGCTTGCTAGTAAATATAAGGGTCTTTCTAGGGTGAGATACCCCATGTTCTAAACTTATTTGAGATATGCATTAATCACCATTAATTTTCTAAGATTAAATCTGGACCCTAGGAAAATAACATGGTTTATGTTCTAAAAAATGAAGTACTTTACCAAATTATCCTTCGATTATTTTTTTATTAAATTAATATAAAATTGATTAACATTGAATTGTCTAATTTACCCCCTACTATATTTTAATTAAATAATTAATTTAAATTCATTGTGACCGAGTTTTATTTGGTGAAATTATAATTTTTTTATTATCTTCATATATTTATGCAAACTCAATATTAGCTCTCGTTAAAGTTGTTTATGTCACGTACTTCTTTAGTTTCAAAGTCCAATTAATCACTTATTGGTGGAATACGTTTTGCCATATTTTGTTCTCCCTTTCTTTCCCCCTGAGTTCCCAGTCTTCTGTTTCATTTGCATTATTGCAAAAAATATAAAAAAATTATTTCTCTTACTTAAACCATCAAACTTTTTTGCTCATTACAAGTTTCTACAATTTTTCTATAGATATCTTAGTAAGCATTAGTTAATTAAAGCAACATATGCTACTACGGTTGTATAATGTACATTCATGTAGATTGCTTGATCGATCACCATATTCATTTGCTTAATTTGTTGTATTTATGCATTTATTTAGTATTCATCTTAATTATGGTATCATCCGAGTTCATAAAAAAAATGATGTACGGTAGATTACCACGTACCGATCATACCGTACCGAAACTTACGGTATACCGAATAACGGTATACCGCAATTATTGGTACGGTAACGGTATAGAATTTTTCAATACCGAAAGATACGGTAGGTACACGGTATTGAACAAAATGTTCGGTAACCGTACCGAAACCACCCCTACTCATTCACGTAAGTGATAGCTACTGAATGCATCATATCTTTGTGTTATGATTTTTCTAGACCGGAAAAAAAGGGTTTTACGTTTCTTATTTTACTTTGGTTTTTAATTCTTACTCATTTCAATTTTTCAAATAATTTTACTCCACCATCCATACTGATATGGTTGATTTTATTTCATTTTTATAGATTTGTAAATGTAAAATATAATGGGGTTTTTGTGCATAAGTTTTTGACCAATCATTTTTACTATTCTAGGTTCAGGGGCTAGATCTCTTTCGTTAATAAGCTCATTCCTTTAATATGTATTATAAATAAAGGAAAAACTAATGTATATGACAAAATTATCCCCAACCCTCTACACCCAATTCTTAATTGTAACCCCAATTTACTCAATTTTGACCATAAAAATTCAATTTTGACATTTTTTTTGACTTTTATTTTTTAGAAATTATTTTTTTGCCGCCGGTTTCCGCCGTTGACTTTTAGATTTTTTTTTTCTTTTTTCTGGTCTGCTTTTTCCGTCATTGGTTTCCGGCGTTGACTTTTTCAAAAAAAAAAATTTATGTTGGTGGTTTAGGGAGTTGACCGCCGGTCTACAGCGTTAACCTTTTTTTTTGTTTTTTTTCTTTTCTGTTTTTTTACGCATGCTGCTAAACGTTGACCGTAATTATACTGTCATTATCAGTAATTATATTATCACTGACAGTAAATTAACGTAAATATTGTCGTAGACAGTACATTAACGTAATTCTACGGTCGTTGACAATACATTTATGTAATTATATTGTCGTTGACAGTACAATTAGAGTCAACCACAATATTATTATTTTTTTGTCCTTTTTTTTTATTTTGTTTGATTTGTTGACAAGTCAACGTAATTATATTATTGTCGTTGACAGTAAAATAACTGTAAACACAATAATATTACTGTCAACCATGCACATCAATATTATAATTTTTTTGGATTTTTTGTTTTGTTTGAGTTGTTGACGGAGTAACGTAATAATATTATTGCGATTGACGGTAATATTAATGTTGTTACAGTAATATTACTGTCAACCACAATAATATTAATTATTTCGGCTTTTTATTATGTTTACCTTAGTTGAACGGTCAACAAATGTAATATTACTCTATTACACAATAATAATGACTTTTGTTGTGTTAATATTACTGTGTTAAGATTAATATAGCAATATTACTGTGTTAAATGATAGTATATAATATTAATGTCAACCACAACAATATTATTGTTTAAACGGGGGGCAACAAGATGTTAAAGAAACAAAAAAGAATCGAAAAAGTAACCACCGGAAACCAGCGGCAAAAAAATCAGGAAAAATCAACGCCGGAGACCGGTGGTCAACGGCGCCGACGGACGAAATTGTACTCAAAATTGTGTTTTGTGCTTTGGTTCAAAATTGAATAATTTATGAAATTTGGGGTCAAATTGAGGTTAAATTAAATTAAATGGTGAAATTGGAGCATAGTAAAATGTGATGGGCTATTTTAGTTTTTTACAAACCTCTGTACAATGTGTGGACTTTTTTGTTAATTTATTTTTCTAAACCCCTTTATGAATAAGTACTCATTGATGGGCTTATTTCTAAAGTGTCCAAATATAATTATACTGAAATGTTAAATCTCGTTTTAATTTTACTAATGTCGTTTTGACTTCAAACCTGATTTTGACATATTTCTATTTTGATTTTGGCGAAATTCGAAACACAAAAACTGTAGCCCTTTGGGTTAGCATTCTAATCCAACTTAAATCCGCTCGATTGGATCCCGTGTGACAAAGTTATGCATGAATGAGTCACATTTTGAATTTTAGATACCTCAATACATCAAAGTTGTGGGCAATATTCATTAATTCATGTATATCTTTCTCGTCCGATATCTAATTTTGGTGATTCAAGTTGGATTAGAAAACTAACTCAAAATACTACAAATTCTATTTTTCGGGTTTTGCAAAATTTGAAATAAAAGATGATCAAAATTACGTTTGAAGTCGTAACGGTAATATTAAAGCTCGAACGACATTTATCACATCCCTAATTTTTATCTCTAATTAACTAGATGGTAAATTTTAGGGAAAATTAGAGAAAACCACCCTTAGTGGAATCTTCGAAATTATATGGAATATTATCACTTTTGTACCCGTTTTATCCTATTCAAACTCTACATTTTTAAGCAAGATGATCATAATATGTATTTTTTGGTTTGCATATATCAGATTGTGGTGCATCAAAAACTGTATTTTTATACAAAACGAGTACAAACTAGAGCACATTCCATGAAATCTAGATGATTATGTTGAATTCGACACCATAAGGGTGGAGGTGTGAGAAAAAATCATAGTTGAGGTGGAATATGTAATTATCCAAAAAAAGGAGTTTTTTTGTAAATTGACCATACCTCAGGGAGTGTTTGTAATTTACCCTAAAAAAATTAAAAAATAATAAAATACTAAAAATTAAATAAATAAATAAAAAAGAAAGAAAGTCACGCTGATGGGTCATGGGTGGGTAGGTGTGTAAGGTGGAGGGACATAATTGGGAAAATGGGTGGCTGAAATTAGGAGTGGGGTTTTCTCAAATAGTGCAAAATAGTTTGAGCATTTCCATATTAAAGAAGTATTGAGCAGATTATATCAAATAGCCGTTGAATTTTATTAGTAAAATTGTGACATGCTTGCTAGTAAATATAAGGGTCTTTCTAGGGTGAGATACCCCATGTTCTAAACTTATTTGAGATATGCATTAATCACCATTAATTTTCTAAGATTAAATCTGGACCCTAGGAAAATAACATGGTTTATGTTCTAAAAAATGAAGTACTTTACCAAATTATCCTTCGATTATTTTTTTATTAAATTAATATAAAATTGATTAACATTGAATTGTCTAATTTACCCCCTACTATATTTTAATTAAATAATTAATTTAAATTCATTGTGACCGAGTTTTATTTGATAAATAATAAATGAAGTACTTTAGCAAATTATCCTTCGATTATTTTTTTATTAAATTAATATAAAATTGATTAACATTGAATTGTCTAATTTACCCCCTACTATATTTTAATTAAATAATTAATTTAAATATATTGTGACCGAGTTTTATTTGATAAATAATCGAAAAAAATGCATTCATTAGGAATGAACTCGTGACCTCTTAATATATTTATCACTCCTAACCATCCAAGCACATTAACTTATTATGATATATTTAACCATAATTGTATAAATACTGTTAATTCAAATATTAATTGCAACATTCATTATTTTTAAATGGTATTAAATAAATTATTAACAAATTTAATAAAATAAAGTTTGAAAACTATAAAGAATTGCAGTTCAATAGGCCAAACATCTATCATTAATTATATAATATTAGAAGTATTAATAAACTCCACCGTTTAAAAATGTAAAGAATGCTCAATTAAATATAAAAAAATGCATAACTTAATTCAAACTCATTTATGTTATTTAATCGATAGTGTGACAAATCGAAATAAAAAATAAAATAATATATTTATTTAGAAGAAGAAAAAATTATAACTCATTCCAATTAGTAGTTTTCTTAGTTTAAAATAAAATTATATACTACAAATACTATATTGTGAATTTTCTTTTAATATTTAATTTAATCAATTAGTAAGATTTGAATCGATGAAGTACAAATCCTTTCAATTAGTAAACATTATTCAAATATTTGAATCGGTTGCTTAACTATTGACATAACATGTTACATAATTGATTTAACTATTTATATGTAATGTCTAATATCTTTTTAATTCAATTTTGTCATAAAAAATAATAAATTTAATTTCTAACACATGTAAGAACCTAATCGTAAATCATAATATTTTATCAAAGCGTAATATTTGAGCCAATTAAGCTCAGGTCCTTTCAATTCGTAAACATTATTCAAATATTTGAATCGATTCATTAGCGCGCTCAACTATTGACAAGAACGTCTTAATCAAATTAACTATTATTAATTAAAGTGTGATACATGTTTAATTCAATTTTATCATAAAAAAATAATTCCTACATTACGCAAGAATCAAATCATAAGATTAATTAAAGCGTATGATTTGAATCAATTAAGCGCAAATCCTTTTAATTTGTAAATATTATTCAAAAATTTGAATCGATTAAGTTCAACCAGTAACAAGAACGTATTAATCGAGTTAACTATTTATAATTAAAGTCTACTATCCTTTTAATTCAATTTTAACAACAAAATAATAATTTAATTCCTAAAATCGTATGAATTAGATCGTAAATCGTAAGATTTAATCTAACCATGAACCGATTAAATCTTACGATTTTTATGAATTAAATTTTATTATTTTTTATGATAAAATTCAATAAAAAAGGTTACTAAACTTTAACTATACACAGATTGATTAATACGCTATTGTAAATTATTGAGTTTAACCGATTCAAATATTTGAATATTGTCTACGAATTGAAATGAGTTGAGTTTAATCGATCAAATCTTTGAATGTTGTTTTTGAATTGAAAACACATGAATTTAATTGATTCAAATATTACGATTTAATTAAATCTTACAATTTACGATTCAATTCAAACTTCAAATTCTTTCGAAATTCATTTTTAAATTACACGAGTTGAACAACATTTCCTTAGATTTTTAAATTATATTATATAAAGATTTGTTAGTATGGGATATTTTTAATATATAATAATAATAATTATATGAGAATTAATAATTTATTTAACATTATTTATATAAGTTTTATAACCATTATAAATTGTAGCTTTGTGATATATATCCGTATTGCCAGTTTATTGTCAATTATGTGTTGTGTCTTAATGGTAAGTATTCTTGTATGTTTTCAGATGGTCACAAGTTCGAATTTAGGTTGATGCAATTTTGGATGGGTGGTTTAATGATTTTTACGAATAATGATATAATTTACATTATAAATTTTAATTCAGCAATAAATATATATTTAAAATTGCATTAAAATATAGAGGGTAAAATTGACATTTCATTAATAATTTATAATTGCTGATTTTTTAAAATAATAATTGTAAAAAGGGTATTTGCGACAATACATAAATGGAGAAAAAATACGTTTTTTCGGTGGGACACGTGTCGCAATTTAAAGGGGTATCTCATAAAAGTTTAGAACACAGGATCTCACCCTAGAAAGACCCTACATATAAATGGGTAATTAAATCTTACAATTAACTTCTTAGGGGTACATATGGAATTTTCAAGTAATGTTTTTTGGATTCTCGCATTTATTTACCATGGACATAATTAAGAAACATGCACAAGTTAATAATATATATGTTTAGTACAATGATATAAATATTATATGTGAACTGGATTCCAGAATTTATAGAATTGACTGTCAATCCACTGAATCTTTTGTTGAGATTGTTGGGTGTATAAGTTACACGTATTTTAGGTTGAATTTTTGTGTGATTTGATATGATGAATGCGTTCATATGTTGTTTAATTGACTATGTAGGAGAATAAATAGACTTCGAGGTTGAAGAAGGTAAGGAGACGGAACGACGTGAAAATCCACATAATCGAACGAAAACCCGTGCTACCTTCTCGGACCTCAGTCTCAGAATAGTGAAGGTCCAGTATGAGATTAGAAGGAAACAAAGCTAAAAATATGCCTAATGAGAAGAGGTTTCACTTTTCGGTGCAATTTGTGAGACCGCAGTCCGAAATGTATTTTGTGTGGAAATTTGTTGAAAACGTAGAATCTTGGTCCACAAGTTTAGGTATAAAAGACGCGTTTCCAAGAAGTTAGGGGTGTCTATTGAGCAAAAATTAGGAGAAATCTTAGAGCAAGCAAAGCGAGAAGACGGAGCAAACGAAGACGAAGATTTGACAATTCTTCATCATAGTTTATCTCTTATTATTTTTTCTCCGAAACCATGTATCCTTACTATTTTTATTGTTGTTGTATTGAACAACATGAGTAGCTAATCTCGTAATCCAGGATTTCGTTGGAACACTATGCGAGATTTGTTGGATTAAATTTATCTATGATCCAAGTTTTATGAATTATTTGTTTTTTCACCTAAGGCCTAATTTATTCATGAATATGATCAATTTGTGATATTGTCTTTGATCTGGCCTAAATGGCCGGAACAAACAAATGAGAATATGTAATGGGTTAAGGAACTAAGTACGGAAGGCGCGAGGAAGAAAGCCCAAGCCAAGCCCAAAAGACCTGCAAAAAAGTGTAACGTGAGGAGTCTCCCGAGGTTACCACTACGGCGATCAAGTCAGTTAGGTATTCGAAGAGATGAAGAAAATCACATTATAATGGCAAAAGTTTGTCTATTCTTATTCCTTAAAATTGCTATTTATACCTACCCTTTAGGTAAAGCAGTGGGTACCGCTGTCACTTTATGCAATGCCCTCTCGTTGAGGTGATGTGACCTTCCTGGTTTTCTGATATGTCATTAGCGAGCTCCCGCTTTGGGGCGCAGTATCACGGGGTACCCATTTTTCCTTGGAGCCAAGTGGTTACCTCGACCCATCAAACGAGGCCAAGACGAAGGAAGCTCAATTAAGCCCAAGAGTAGAGAATTCTAGAAGATCTTTTAGAATCCTCAAATTGATGCAAATATCCTTAGAGAATCTTCCTTTGTATATGTTAGTCGGAGATCATAGGACTTAATCGTAGACTTTATATCAAGATGATCACCACCATCCATGGAGGAGGTGGAGTTGTATAAATACGGGTAGAGTCATTCATTTGTAACCATCTAACAATTCATTAACTAAAGAGTCTAAAGCTTGAGAGCATTTATTAGCATTCTCCAACACTTGTTTTCTTTCACAAACTCTTACAGACATTCTTGTGCACTTTTGAGTGAGGTTGACTTAGCTTATTTGTGAGGGGGGAGATGGAATTTGCGTAAAAGGCGCTAATTCGTGGCTAAGTGCCGCATGATACTTGACCGAGTTCAAGTCCGTAATATCAAGCTCTTTGACTGTGAGCAACGACCTCTGACGAGCTCTCCTAGCTACGTGGAATGGGAGCTCGCTCTTGAAGAAAGAACTCGTTCATAAGGGGGAAGGGCTCGCTACAAGCCCTTCCTCACATTTTGTCCCCACGTGGGTGGTTCTCCAATCTTTGTCATTGCAGAACTTTTCGCCCTTGTTGTCACCTCAACCACAAAACTAGTCTCATCTATAAGCCGCCCATTCCTTGTGAGGAAGGGTGATGACGGCTAGTGATACCCTCATGGGGTTTGGCCTTATGTAAATTGTATTTCCTTCTTAATGGCTATTCTTTTTTCCGTAGCCAAGGCAGAGAACTGAATTAATAATTCTCTTTCTTCATTATCAATCGAGTTATTATTCACGACCCAGGATTCTATTTTATCATCAATCCAATCCCCATTCACGTTTTTTTTCTTTTTCTTATAGTGAAGATATCTCTTTACTTGTATGACTTAGATGTCTCGTATTTCTCAAAAAAGTGATTCGATTGATGGGATTTGATATGAGATCAATGATAACGATGAGATATGGCTTTATAGGGCAATTGTGTTTGGATCGGTCTTATTGAATTATTGAAGTAATTGACGAATTGCTTTAATTATCTTGAACCGTGGGTAGAAGAGCTCTCGATTTAATTTCATTTACTTGATGTCTTAGCATCAATCCAATCTCCATTCACGTTTTTTCTTTTTCTTATGAATGAATATATCTCTTTACTTGTATGCCTTAGATATCTCGTATTTCTCGAAAAAGTGATTCAAATGATCGATGAGATTTGATATGAGATCGATGATATCGATGAGATATGACTTTATAGGGCAATCGTGCCTCGATCAATTTCATTGAAGTGATTGTCGAATTGGTTTAATTATCTAGAACCGTGGTTAGAAGAGCTCTCGATTTAATTTCATCTACTTGATGTTCTTAGAATTAATATAAGATAGAAATATACATGTATTCCTTGTGTAGCCGTAATTAGAATTTGTTCTTAATGTTGCATGTGATAATCGATTTGCATAGAAGTATCACAGATTAATTATGCATGTTAGGGTTATAATTCATTGCGAATACTATTTATTATTAATCGAGTATTTCGGGATAATAAATTAATTCATTAGTTTGCATGATTAGGGCTTTTTTTTTCCAACAAGCACATAGAGGGAAGACGAGATGCTAAACTTTTTCCCAATTTGATAAAATTCTCCTTTATTTGCCTTTTGCTATTTATTTATTTTCATAGTCGTAAAATTAATTAATTAATACAAAACCTAATTTTGTTAATTCGATATAAATAAGTTGTGACAATTTAGGTACTTAGAAGTAGGAATAATTTGCTCCTAGTGGGTACGATTAGGAATGTAAATGAGTTGAATCGGCTTATGAGCTCGTTGAGCCGGCTCGAGATCGACCTCGAGCACATCCTTAGTTGCTCCTAAGCTAATGAGTCGACTGATGAGCTTTTTTTTATATTTATATTTTTAATATATATATATATATATATATATATATATATATATATATATATATATATATATATATATATATATATATATTACTTTCTATAATAATAAAATATTTAATAATCATACTATATTAATAAACACATATAAAAAAATTAAAAAGAGTATCAGTTTTATTTGTTATTCTATAATTGTTTTAGTATCATATAAATAATTAACAATAAAAAATAATATTAATATTACGTAAAAAATAAATAAATTAAATAATTAAAATGAGCTGAGTTCGAGCTCCTAAACTCGAAGCTCGAGCTCGCCAAATAAGACTCAAGCTCGAAAAATCTGACAAGATCGGCTCGAACTCGGTTCATTTGCACCCCTAGATATGATATATCGACTCTCAAGAGTCCACTTTATTACTTGTTAACAATATGAGCATTTGCGTACGTGAAAATCATCAACACAGATCAACTTGCTTATTCCTTTAAACGAATATTCTACTCCAGAGAAACAGAATTTTAAGAAAAACAACCAATCAATTTCAAGCGATACACATAATAATATGATACTTTTATTTTTATTTAGTTGAATCTTACAATAGAAACAACAACATTATTCACATAACATGATCAACATTACAATCTACATTGTCAAGCTACCAACAAATTGTTTTTCTTCTTTTACATGTAGCCTGTTTCACAATGTGCAACAGTAAATTTATATATATAAAGAAAGAAACTAGAGATCAATGGATATTTCAATTGGATCCTCACCGGGATCAACGACAAACTTCCTCGTCAACTTCTTTCCAAATATAGTAACAACCTCAACTTCGTACGAACCATGAAACCCTCTAAACTCAAACTGCCCTTCTCCATCGACACACCCACAAGCACGCGTCAACCACTCTTCCTTAAGAGCAAGGTACCGTTTCCCCGCCTCGTTAACCTCACCTTCCGCATTAACCAAATGCGCGTTATCTCGACTCATAAACATCTCCCAAAATCCCCAAAGCACCACCCCCTCAACCGCTGGGTGCGCAAAAGCCTCCCTAAGCATAACTTCCAAATCATCCCTTCTAACAAACTCGTTCTCGGACGACACGTCGAGTTCCGTGAACCAAATCGGAAGCCCCAGAATCCCCAACTTATCGAGCGCGCTGCAAACAATGGGCCCCACAGGACTATCTATATGCCCTTGTATACCTACCCCACCCACGGGGGCCCCACGCGCTCGAAGATCGAGAATTTGTTGTATGTACTTCTCCGGCGAAGACTTGGAGTCGCAACCATCTTCTACGTGGTAGTCGTTCACGAAGAGGGCAGGGGTGGGGTCCACTTGACTTGCCGTTTTGAACATGTTGACCCTTGTGTCCTTTCCGAGGCGGTCTTGATAGAACGACCCGTGGAGCATCTCGTTGTTCACGTCGTAGTGCTTGAATCTCCCCTTGTAGCGTGTGAGAAGGCCCGTGAGGCGGTTTTGGACAGCTGTCGCTAGGTCGGGTTTGGTCAACGCGCGCAGCCAGGACTGGACGGTTGACTCGACCTCCCAGAATATGCAGTGGCCGCGGAGTTGGATGTTGCGGGCCTCGCAGAAAGTCAACATTTCGTCGGCGTCTTTGTAGTTGAAGTTGTTCTGCTGTGGCTCGGTCCAGTACCACTTGAGCTCGTTACCGAAGACCGACCAGTTGAAGTTTTTGGTGAAGAAATCGACGAAGTCTTCGTTGTCTATGTTGGACCTGTTTATGCACGATCCGAATGGGAAGCTATTTTGCGTTTGTTCGATTTTCAGATAGGTGCCGACCAATGGGAATGAATCTGATGTGTTGAGGTTTAAAATAATGTCGCGCTTACGTATCTGCACGGTTTAAAACATGCAACAATTTCTTGTAATGTAAGATTTTTAGCAAATTTCATACGTAAAAGATTCGAGCGTTATTAAAACTTTTCTACTGTTTACTTGAACAGCAAGAAATCGACAACTAACCTTATCCGTTCGTTTTCTCAACTCTCTAAACCTCGCATGCCGATCGACCGGAAAGATTTGAAGCCCCGCAACCATCAAATCAACACCGGCATCAGCACCCTGCACGTAAACTATCACCTTTGCCGGTTGCTTCTCGATCCTGAAAGATCCACCGATTTCATGCCACCTGTCATCATTAATCTCGATTTGACCACCGTTGACCCATTGACCGTCAACTCCGAGGGCGATGTTCACTCCTTGAGGTCTAGTTGCTCCAGTTCCAATTCGAACCCATGCGGACACTTGATATGTCAAATAGAGTTTCACTTTATCCGTAATCGTTTGAGCGGGACCCATCCATGTTTGAGTACGATTGGTGACGAGGATGTAGCGGCCGTTTAAAGGCTCGTGGGGCCCGAGTGAATCGGCCGCCATGGGAGGGAGGATATGTGGCGAGCCGTGGCCGACACTTAAAGTGCAATTTCCAAGAGTGAACCACCCTTCGGTGCCGTCGTTAAGGTTGCTATTAGCGATAATATTAACCCCATAAGCAGCATTCTATTTAATAAAAAAAACAACAAAAAAGAAAAAGGTGAGAGTACTTAATTTTATGTAGGGGTGAAATCAGATTGGAATTCGGATTTTAGGTAAAAAAAAAATAAAAATAAAAACCTTTTTTTTTTCAATTGAAAAACAAATTCCAATTCCGTACCAAAAAAAAAAAATTGGAAAAATCAAATCAGAATTAAAAACTTGGTCCAAAATCGGAAATTTTTGGATCGGAATAGGCAGAATTCATAAATTCCATTTTTTAGTAATCAATAACATAAAATCTAGAATAATATTGATACTATAATAAGTGTCTTTTTTCGGAAAATAATCGGAGATTTTCTCAAATATTTTTGGAAATAAAGTAGGATTGGAAATCGGAATCAAATATGCATTCCAATTCCAAAAAAAATCGGAAAATCGGAGATTGGAACATTTGAAATTCATCATGAAAACAATTGTTTCAAAATCGGAAATTTTCGGATCGGAATCGGCAGAATTCGGAAATTCCATTCCAATTTCTACTTCTCATTTCATCCGTCTTTTCCAAGTTAACATTTGTTTCAAAAGATGTACCTCAGTGGCCGGTGGAAGTGGCGGCGGGGCTTTGGCGGCGTGCTTTACAACTAGGTTATCGAGAAGAATATCAGTGCCCGGAGGTGGGCCCTCGAAATAAATAATTATTCTCGAGGGAGAACCATTTATAAGAAATTTCCCTTGCATTTGTACCCAATCTTTGTCTGTTGCCTGCACACTACATACATGCATAACCGACAAACTTCTTAAAAAGATCATACATCAATTCTAATGAGTTATATATTAATGGTCGAATTAATACCTGGCGATGCCGATGTATTGTTCACGGAGATCTGCTGACTGGACCCACAGAGTTGTCCTAACATTAGCACTAGTTACATTATTGCCGAATATTCTAACAGTGGCAACAACTTCGTACGCCAGCTTCCTCTGCACTCTCCCCGTTATCTCCTGTTGAATCCCGTTCCAATTTTGTGTGCGATTGGCTGTCGAAGCAAAGAACTTTCCGGAAATTGGAAGAATTTTTCCATCCGACATAGAATTATTTAATACAATCTTGCATCCTCTACCGGACCAATTATTAAGCCCATCGTCAAATCTCGGGTTCTGTATGATGTTCGCGTTCTCGTTTTCGTCGCACAAAGACCTTGTACTTGGAATCTATTCACATGCAAGAAGAGATATAACTTCTTGTTATACATTAATCTTTTACAAAAAAAAAGTATATAAATCAGTTTCTAGATTAAAAAAAAAAAGACTTACATCGAATTTAGTGGAACTCGGGCACGAAATTGCTACCGATCGTATGAGGAGGTCAACACCAGGCGAAGGCCCTTCAAGATAAAACGTAGCTCGTTTTGGCATAGCGGATAGAGAAAATGTACCTTCTATTTTCTCCCATTGCTCCATTGAAGCAGAAGTTCTGCACAGGTCCCGTAGATTCAGAATTTGCCACCTCATTCAAGAAGAGGAAACGAAAAAGAAGCGGGAGGGTACAAACTTACTTTCCGATGAAAATATAGCTAACCGATGAATCTTGATTTTCGACTTTAAGAGTTGCCTGCACATGAGATCCACGTTGAGGAGCAGCAGATATTGCAACGAGAGCGCAAACGCTATAAGTGGAAGCTACGGAGACTCTGTTGGTTATGTCTTGTTCGAGGCCTTGCCAAGATTCTTTTCTGTTTGTAATTACGGCAAAGCGGGCCCCGCTTAATTTTGCCGGTAGAGGGTAGTTAGAATTACCCTCTGAGGAAACAACAAAGCCATCACAGTTGTTAGGATTCCACGATTGAAGTCCGTTAGAAAAATCATGGTTAAGGATTATATTAGTAACCGGTCTGCTCACTGAATCTTTCGACTCTTCATTGGATTTCTGCCAGAAAAAAAAACAGAAAAAAAATCGAAAATCGAGTGAATATGAGCAGCAAAGTAATTAGCATACTAAATACAGTAGAACCTCGATAAATTGATTACCTCGTTTAAATAATAGTTTTTTCTGGTCCAGACTCAGTAAAAACCTACTAAATTATTAGTTTGATAATTTAATATTTCATAAGAGTTTGCTAGTCCCAACTGTATTAATTTATAGAGGTTTATACAGTCGAAAATGTAAGATAATTTAGGCGGCATTCGACGATTCATAATAGCTGACGCAACAAATCGAACAACTAAATCATCGAAACAATCACATCATATAAAACATCTTATTTTTCTTTTCTCATTGCGAAATTGAAAAAAACATATGAAAATGCCGGGACACAATTATTAAATAAGACAAGCATAACAGAACACAACAAAATGTATATGGTCTATTCAATCCGAAAAGGTCCGGAAAAAAAAACAAGAATTAGACAAAACTAATTTCAATTATCAATACATAAAACGAATTAAGTGAACAATTCGATGTTCGAGAAGATTACCTCAGACCGAAAATCGCCATTGAGGTTGCTAGTGGACGGCTTCTCCATAATGCCTCTTGATCCCTAAAACCCCTAACATCGAAAAAAATCAATGAAACATCGTACAGAAAAAAATAAAAAAAAAAATCAGTAAATCAAGAAACGTAACGGCAGAACCTTTGAATGTGATGGGCTTTGCTTTGAGATTGGGGTTGTGAAGAAACATTTGAAGAACGAGCTCATTATATATAGTAATAATAATAATATAATATAAACGTGTCTCTCTTCTCTGGAATTGTTTTTTTTGCAAAGTGAAGTCTAAGAAAAGCGCGGGACCATAGCAATCAACATTAAATCGATCGGCGTAATCTTTGTGTTTGAGTCCGGAGTTTTCGGATTTGGGTTTAGAAGAGTGGATTATTATTGTTGGGTTTTTTCTTTGGATTGCAGAAAGGGGATTTGATGTGTGGGATGCTTGAATTGAAAGACAAGATTTAGGCCGGGTCAAGCGGCTACAAGCCATGTCTATAATAAGCTCATAAAACTACAGCAAATGCAATTCAATGGTTAGGTATACAAATTGGCTTTCAATTTCAAGGGCTTTCTCAACTTAACTAACAAGTAACACCTCTCTTTTTGCTTTTTCTTTCTTTTTTGTTTTGGAAAGGAGCTACTTTTATGCTAATACGTTAAGGGCCCTTTTGGTTCAGTTGATTAGCCCTGATTGATAATATAATCCCTCCAGTACCGACGTTTGGTTCAGGTGTCACGTACCCGGGATTGATCCTCGGCCCGGGTCTGTGTCCCTTATTTGCGTGATAAGTCATCCGGTCAGGGAGGGTGGGTTCATGTAATCCCATGTTAAATTGATTGTGGTAGGAGTGTAAAATTACTTGGACACCCTCATACTGAATCAATTATTTCACTTGAACCCAATATAAAAGCTTTTTTTCTCTTCTAAATCCTTCTCACCAGCCTTCACTCTGCAACTCGTATATCACGACCTTCTTCCCCCTTTTCACCTATCTCTCTGTTACGCACTAATTGTTGTTTCTTAATCTAACTATTTCTCAAATTTAACATTATTGGAGTGGAAAATCGGATTAGGAAGGCAATTGTTTGCAGTCTCGACGTTTTCCGATGATATCTGGAGTGGAAAATTGGAGTGGAAAATCGTCTGCACAAATTGGAGTGGAAAATCGGATCTTGCAGTTTCAACCTTATACGCTTCAAATCGAGACTAGTAACTTATACCCTGGGTTCATGTAAGTTCTTATTTTCTTCCTGTAACCCTAGATTTTTTGATTTCCCATTGAAGAATAGAAACCTCTGCAAACACGAGTTCCCCTTTTTCCAATCGATTTTAGTAAAAATTAAAAACCCTTTACACCCCATTTCATG